>NC_050445.1:67456732-67599232 GCF_903995425.1 Onychomys torridus | reverse complement strand
AGAGCTTTCTCCTCCATCATTAAAAAAGAATCATCTGGAAATTTTCCAGTCTGATTTTTTTTTCTCTTACAGAAATGTCAAAGGCAAATGTATCAGCATAATACAATAAAGGAAAGTAGAGAGCAAGTGAGAAAGGGGAGTACAGGAAGGTCACGAGGGAGCCTGCATTGTGCTTTAGAGGTCATGAGTTTAAAAGGAGGCCAGCCATCGCCAGGGTCTGTTTTCGCCACTCCTGCCCATCTAGATGCTTCTAGTGCCTCGGTACTGATTTATTTCTGTTCTTTTTGTAGCTTATCTTCCTTCCTGGACTGTGAGCAGAGAGAGAGGTGATTTAGGGACCAAATATTTTTTTCAGATCTGGTTGGAAAACTAGTAATGCTACTATCAATTCTCACATAATGAAAGAAACATATAAACGACGTGAAGCCAGAGAAAGAAAAAACCTGGTGTTTTTGTTGTTGCTTCCTGGGGTGGGAGAGGTGAAGTGATGATGAGTAGGACAGAAACACATTTACCCGGATAACTCTTGTCACTGTTTCTCTCTACCTCTTGGGCATAATGGGAAGTTTACCCATGAAAGTGTATCCTTCTCGCCTCCAGATAGCGGGGCTGGGATATATATCTATCTATATGTACAGGTGACACAGAAAGCTTTGAAAGCCAATTTTAGACCATTTTAAACTGTTCTAAACTCCCATTTGCCAGCTTGTGACTCTTGTCCCTGACGCCTTTAGTCCAAAGAAAAGGATCCACTGCCATTCACATCTACCCAGTGCAGTTTCAACTTCTGTTTTCTCTCTCCCCATACCCCTAAATCTGATATCAACCATGTGGTTCAACCCTTTGAGACTCTCTGTGGTCCTACAACATCCCCACAGAGCCAGAGCCAGAGCCATCTTCTAGAATCAAGTGCAGGGACTTGTATAAAAAGCCTTAGACACAGTCTGCTGCACTGGCCAAGGTGCTGTAGGAGACAGAAGCCCAGAACCTATGTCTCAGGCTGGGTTTGCACCTGGAAGTAAGCAGCTGGGGCCATCATGTACCACAGTGAGATGACGCTTTCTCCTCCATCATTAAAGAAGAAGAAAGTCAAGTCAAGCCAGCACTTTTCTTGGCAGTAGGACACTCCCCACCCAACTTGGCCAGGAGATTTTCAATGAGGTCTTTTAGTACCTTTATCTCTTAAGCTTGTCCTCCAAAAGAAGCCATTATAGATGCTTACCTCTTGTAAAGGAAGGAAGAGGTGGTCATAAAAGCCAGATCAAGTAGAAAGGGTCTCTAGGAGCCTTCCTATGGGGGTGAAATCTAACAATAACTGCTAGCACTTATTAATCACTTCGCTATGTGACCTGTCACTGTTCTAAGTGCCTCACTCTTTCAATTTCATTCTTCTGTAACTCCCCGAGATGGAAACTAGCATTATTCCTCTTTCAAGACCAAGTAACTGAAGATCAGGGAGGTTAAGCAGCTGTCTCAACTATCAGGCACGCGCTATTTCACAACCAAGTGCATAATGACCACATGATGCTGCTGTCCTGTAGTGAGTGTAATCGGGACAAAGATCTGGAAAGGAAATTCTTTTCCTTCCAGTCAAGACTAGACACTGATGGGTTGGGTGAAGATGAAAGAAAAAAGAGCAAAAACTATGGCAAATCCCAATTTTTAAATTCATAAAGGGGTTACAAACAGTAGGATGAACTAGAACACTAAGGCTCACACAGCACAGACGCATGCACTCCAGGACCTTCGGCAGGTGAGGCAAATCCCGACACCTGTCACACCGAAAGTCCCTAGAGAGCCAGAGCTTTCGCAAGAGGCTTCCACTTTCTTGGAGAAACACCAAGGAAATAAGTGATACAGCAGCCTGGGACTGTCCTAACTAAATGTACTGGGGATAAGAAGCTAAGTATTCAGGTCACAGTGTAAAATCAACATCAAATGAATGTGCTGCAATCATGTGCAAAGGATCTCCAACATGCTGGAGGTTTGTGTAAAGGTGAAGGGACTCAGTGTGCGGAGCGGGAAAGCGTCTTCCTAGTTTGTCAGCAGCAAGGCTCTTTCCTTTCTTTTTACTAAAAGATGTTCATTCAAGAGGAAACATAGCTGAAAAACATCAATCTGCCGTCTGATTCCAGTAAAATAGTTGCAAGGAACATAATTCTCTCAAATTGCATCAATTTTATGAGTAAGTGGGGCACTTGTCAGCCATTCTAAATTATTCCTGAGGCTTAGCATAATGGCTGACTCCTGGGCAAAAATGTCTTCCTTTGATGCAGTCACTTCTACAACCTTAACACTTCACGGCATCCCTCCAGCCACAATTATCCCACAACAATAAAGCCCAAAGATGTAAGAAAAGTTAGCAGCTCTTTTCTGAACATGTTCTTGCTCCATCTCAATGGTCCAGCAGTGGAGTCCCAGGCATAGTTACCAGTAACAGTCCACTGTCCTCTCAATTAAGAAACAATATCCACTTCCAGGCAGTCTGCTTTTCACTAGCTCCAAATGAGTTAAGTGATGCTTTTAAACTTAGGGAAAACAACAGGGCTCAGCTCGGTCTTTACAGTAAAAATGTCTGCTGTTGGCCATTTTGTTTCTGTTTCTATGCGATCCTCCCCTGTCTGAGATCTTTACAGGCTATGGCCTCTTGTCTCCCAACCTCCCCTCTATTCTCAGTGTTGAAAGGGGAACCATGCAAACCAGATCTTTCCTCTGTTGACTGGACCTATGTTGCTCACTCATGTTAACTATTGCCACGCTGAACTGCTTCACCGCCTCAGCAGCAGCAGTTGGCTTCTGTCATAGCCGGCTCCAGTTTCTTTTCCTTTTTCTATTCCAAGATCCAGTCACCTGTGTCACTCCAGTGGCACCAGACACTATTCACAGGGTTCCCCTCTTTTCAGCTCTAAGCACTTCAACCTCTCCCCTTTGCTTTCTAAGCCATAGAAGAACTACCTGCCTCCGTGCATTCCTATCTCAGCATTGCATTTTCTTGTGAGTTGAGCATCAAAGGTCCCACAGGCTCAAACACTGGTCCATACTTGAAGGTATTTAAGGAGAGAATGAAAACTTTACAAAGTAGGGGCTAGCTGTGAGATGTCACTAGAGTTACATCTTTGAAGATCAAGCCTAATATTGAGTCCCTTCCCATCTACTTCTGGTCCCCAGGAGTTCTGCAGCATCCTCCACATATTGCTCCCTTATCTCAAGCCCAAGGTAATAGAGCCTCTGCCAACCATGGAATGAAAACTTGAGTCAAAATTACCCTTCCTGCCAATGCATGTCAGATATTTTGACACAGTGACAAAAGCCTGACTAATATACTTGAAGGTTGATTTGCTTTTTTGTTTTGTTTTTCCTCTGATACCTGCTTATTTATATCCTTATATTAAACTGTTTGCATGAAAATACCTGCCTTACCAGATCCTGCCCAATAAAATATGTGTCTTAATTCTTGTCCTATATTTATCTCTACACACAAGAAAAGGAAATAAAACTCATGACTTAACGGGACTTCAATAAGTGACTAATTTTCATGCAAACTACAAAATATTCTTCCCTGAGCCAGAACTGGTGAGTGACCTGCCTACCAGTGGACCTGGAACTGCACCTCTCCTTGGATTCTATCCTCTGGTACCCTTCCCCAGGCTCAAGCTGTCCCACCTCCTTGCTGGCCCCGCTACTGAGCTCTGGCCCCAATGCCAGTGGACTTCCACCACTCAGGCACAAGCCACATTAGGTTGAACAGACCTCAGCTGCTCAGGTGTAGGTCACATCATTGAGAAGAACAGGTGCAGGCCACAGCAATGAGGCCAAGCTAACCTCCAGAAGGACAACTCCCAACTTAGACAGAGACTCCCAGCTAGACCAGAGGTCACACCAGTTGCCAGAAGTCCAGGCCACAAAGACCTAAAAAGAAACCAAGAACCAAAACACCCATTCAACAAAAACAAGTTCCACAGTCAGAAAGCAGAACCCAGATGGTCCCTTTAATGGAGTCACTACTACAACCTTAACATTTCATGGCATCCCTCCAGCTGGCTAATGCAGTGGCTAAAAGCCAGTGTAAAAATACAATCAAAACCAAAAAGGGCAATTGTAGCTTGAGTTTTCCTGCCTGACCCACAGTCAGGACAAATCTCTCTTACCCGCCAGTCCCACAGTCACTCAGACCCAACCAAGAAAGCACACAGAGACTTATATTGTTTACAAACTGTATGGCCATGGCAAGCTTCTTGTTATCTACTTCTTCTATCTTAAATTAACCCATTTCTATAAATCTATACTTTGCCACGTGGCTCATGGCTTACCAGCACCTTACATCTTGTCCTGGCCGTGGCTGGCAATCTTTCTCCTCAGCCTTCCTATGCCCAGCCTTCTCCTCTTCCTTGTCCCGCCTACCCTATCCTTCCTGCCTGGCTACTGGCCAATCAGCACTTTATTTATTTTAACCAATCGGAGCAACACATTTGACATACAGAACATCCCACAGCAGGCAATATGGTACCACTAGAGCCCAACTATCCTACAATATCAAGACCTGATTATTCCAATGCAGCCAAAGCACAAGAAAGTAACCTTAGAAACAACTTTATGAAGATGATAGAGACCCATAAAGAGGAAATAAGAAAAATCGAGAAAAAGACAGTCAAAAAATTAGAGTAAATCAACAAATCCCTTAAAGAATGCTGAGAAATCCAAGAAAACACAAACAAACAAGTGAAGGAAAGTATTCAGGGCATGAAAATCAAAAGAGAAGCAATAAAGAAAACACAAATTGAAGGAATTCAGGAAATGGAAAATATGGGTAAGCAAAAAGGAACTATAGATGCAAGCATAACCAACAGAACACAAAAGATGGAAGAGAGAATCAAGCATTGAAGATATGACAGAAGAAATAGGTTCATCAGTCAAAGAAAATGTTCAATCTAGAATATTCCTAGCACAAAACATCCAGAAAATCTGTGACACTATGAAAAGACCAAATCTAAGAATAATAGGAATAGAAGGAGAAGACTCTCAGCACAAAAACCCAGAAAATGGAAGAAAATTTCCCTAACCTAAAGAAGGACATGCCTATAAAGGTACAAGAAGTTTATAGAACACCAAATAGATTGCATCAGAAAAATAAGTCCCCAAGTCACATAATAATCAACACTAAACATACAGAACAAAGAAAGCATATTAAATATAGCAGGCTTTCTCTTGGTCTATCAACCAGCTCCCAAATTGCAGGCACTTATTATTAGTTCTGAATGCTAGGCCTCATTTTATGGTTGTCCCACTAGCCCTTAGAACTTAATTTAACCTGTTTCTTTTCATCTACGTTTTGCCTCCGGGCTTTTTACTTTTCTTTCATTCTGTATGTCCTGCTCCATGTCTGGGTGGCTACTGGCTGCCTGGTTATACGGCCCTGGGAGTCTCCCTCTCTTTCTTCCTCATTCTCTCTCTCTCTTTTCTCTCTCAAGCCTAGGTGATTCCTCCGACTTATTTTCTCTGCCAGCCAATCCCACCTGTTTCTCTACTGACTAGCTATTGGCTGTTCAGCTTTTTACTAGACCAATCAGATGCCTCAGGCAGGCAAAGCAACACATCTTTGCATTATTAAATAAATGCAGCATAAACAAATGTAACCCATCTTTGCCTAGTTAAAGTAGTATTCACAACATAAACAAATGGAACACATCTTTATATAGTTAAAGTAATATTCCACAACAATGAAAAACTGAAATGGGAAAATGCCAAGAAACATATAAAGGCAGATTTATTAGAATTGCATGTGACTTCTTAACAGAGACTCTAAAAGCCAGAAGGGCCTGGACAGATGTCTTAGTGACTCTAAGAGACCATGATTGCCAGCCCAGAATACTATACCCAGCAAAATTTCAATCATGATAGATGGATAAAACAATATATTTCATGACAAAGTCAAATGTAAACAATATCTATCCACAAATCCAGCCCTACAGAAAGAACTTGAAGGAAAACTCCAAACCAAGGAAGTTAACTATACACACAAAAACACAGGCAATAGATAGTCTCACACCAACAAAATCCAAAGAAGGGGAACACACACACACACACACACACACACACACACACACAAATACACTAGCAACAATAACATACAGGACCTAACAATCAGTGGTCATTATATCTCTCAATACAAATGGGCTCAACTCACCTATAAAAAGACCCAGGCTAACAGAATGGATATGAAAACAGGATCCATCCTTCTGCTGCATACAAGAAACAAACCTCAACATCAAGACAGACATTACTTCAGAGTAAAAGATTTCCCAATCAAATGAACCTAACAAGCAAGCTGGTGTAGCTATCCTAATATCTAACACAATGGACTTCAATCCAAAATTAATCTAAAGAGATGGGGAAGGAAATTTCATTCAAGGAAAAATCCACCAGGATGGCATCTCAATTCTGAAAATTAATGTCCCAAATTCAAGCATACCCACATTTTAAGCTTAAATCACACATTGAACCCCATACATTGATAGTGGGAGACTTTAACACCCCACTCTCACAACTGGACAGGTCATCCAGACAGAAACCCTACAAAGAAATAATGGAACTAAAAGACAATATGACTAAAATAGACAGATATCTACAGAACATTTCATCCAAACACAAAAGAATATACATTTTTCTCAGCACCTCATGGAACCTTCTTCAAAATTGACCATATACTTGGTCACAAAGCAAGTCTCAACAGATACAAAAAAAATGAAATAACCCCCTCTATCCTATCAGACCACCATGGATTAAAGTTGGATTTCAACAATACAAAGACTATAAAGCATGAAAACTAAACAATTCTCTACTGAATTACCACTGGGTCAAGGAAGAAATAAAGAAATTCTAGAATTTAATAAAAATGAATGCACAACAAACCCAAATTTATGGGACACAATGAAAGCAGTGCTAAGAGGAAACTTCACAACACTAAGTGCCTGCGTGAAAAAATTAGAGAATTAACACACACCTGAAAGCTCTAAAACAAAAAGAAGCAGATACACCCAAGAGAAATAGACAGCTGGAAATAATCAAGCTTGGTGCTGAAACCAATCAAATAGAAACAAAGAGAAGAACACAAAGAGTCAATGAAACAAAGAGTTGGTTCTCTGAAAAAACCAACAAGACAGACAAACCCTATCCAAACTAACTAAAAGGTGGAGAGAGAATATTCAAATTAACAAAATCATTAATGAAAAGGGACATAACAACAAATACTGAGGAAATCCAAAAAACCATTAGGTCTTACATCAAAAATCTGTACTCCATAAAATTGGAAAATCTAAAAGAATCAAAACTTTTCTTGATAGATACCACTTACCAAAGTTAAATTAAGATCAGATAAATAATTAATTTAAATAGATCCATAGCCCCAAAGGAAATATAAGTAGTCATTAAAAGTCTTCCAACAACAACAACAAAAAAAAAAAAAACCCCTAGGGCCAAATGGTTTGGGCGCAGAATTCTACAAGGCCTTCAAAGAAGAGCTAATACCAATATTCCTCAAATTATTCCACAAAATAGAAACATAAGGAACATTCATTTTATGAGTTCAATCACCCTGATACCCAAACCACACAAGGACTCTGTTGTATTTTACGTGTGGCATGAAGGAGTCACAACATACAACAGGGCCCACATGGGAGGTTTTTTGACGAGAATGGAGAGAAGGAGTAGAGAAGGGGGCAGAGCACCTGGGAACAAGTGTGAAGGAAGAGTAACAGAAAGAGACAGGAGGTGTACAAGGCCTGCCTTTTATAAGGAAACACAGAAAATGCACACAGGAGGTACTCTTGGTGACTGCAGCTGAGGTATATTCTCTGTCAAGACCTTTAGGGGCAGGCCAGTACAGATGCCTAAATGCTAACAGACTTAACAAAGAAAGAAAATTACAGACCAATTTCCTCATGAACAGAGTTGCAAAAATACTCAGTAAAACACTCACAAACCAAATCCAAGGACACATCAAAAAGATCATCCACCATGATCAAGTGAGCTTCATTCAAGAGATGCAGGGATGGTTCAACATACAAAAATCTGTCTATGTAATCCACCATATAAACAAATTGAAAGAAAAATTACATGATAGTCTCACCATATGCTGAAAAAGCCTTTGACAAAATCTAGCACTCCTTCAAGATAAAGCCCTTGGAAAGATCAGGGATACAAGGAACATACCCCATATCTAGACATAATAAAGATAATACATAGCAAACTGATAGCCAACATCAAATTAAATGGAGAGAAACTTAAAATAATTCCACAAAAATCAGGGATAAAACAACCTTGTCAATTCTTTCTGTATCTATTCAATAGTACTTGCAGTTTTAGCTAGAGCAATAAGAGAACTTAAAGCAATCGAAGGGATAGATATTGGAAAGAAAGAAGTCAGAATACTCCTATTTGCAGCTGATATGATATATACATAGTAAAAAACATATTTGGGCTGAAGAGATGGCTCAGAGGTTGAGAGTACTGACTGCTCTTCCAAAGGTCCTGAGTTCAATTCCCAGCATCCACATGGTGGCTCACAACCATCTGTAATGAGATCTGGTGCCTTCTTCTGTACATAATAAATAAATAAATAAATAAATCTTTAAAAAAAAAAAAAGAATTCTACCAGGAAACTCCTACAGCTAATACACATCTTGAGCAAAGTGGCTGGATACAAAATTAACTCAAAAAAAAAAAATCAGTAGCCCTCCTATATAAAAACAATAAATTGGCTAAGAAAGAAATTAGAGAAACAACACCCTTCACAATATTCACAAATAATATAAAATATCTTAAGGTTAACTATCACCAAGCAAGTGAAAGACATGTATAACAAGAACTTCAAGTGTTTGAAGAAAAAAATTGGAGAAGATATCAGAAGACGGAAAGATCTCCCATGGTCATGGATCAGTAGGATTAACAGTGAAAATTGCCATATTACCAAAAGCAATCTACAGATTCAATGCAATCCCCATCAAAATTCCAACACAATCTTTTGCAGATCATGAAAGAACAATACTCAACTTAATATGGAAAAAAAAAACAAGATAGCTAAATTAATCCTGTACAATAAAAGAACTTCTGGTGGTATAATGATGCCTGATCTCAAGGTCTACTACAGAGATATAGTAATAAAAACTGCATGGGATTGGAAGTTTTAAAAGAAGGCAGGTTCATCAATAGAATGGAATCAAAGACTCAGAAGTAAATCCACACATCTATGGACACTAGATTTTTTACCAAAAAATAAAAGAATTATACAATGGAAAAAAGAAAGTATTTTCAACAAATGGTGCTGGCATAACTGAATGTAAACATGTAGAAGAATGCAAATAGATCCATATCTATCACCCTGCACAAAACTCAAATACAAGTGGATCAAAGACATCAACATATACACAGATACACTGAACCTGATTGAAGAGAAAGTGAGGTATAGCCTTGAATACATTGGCACAGGAGACAACTTCCTGAATAGAAGACCAATTGCACAGGCACTAAGATAAACAATTAACAAATGGTACCTCATGAAACAGAAAAGTTTCTGTAAGGCAAAGAACATCATCAACAGAACAAAATGGCAGCCTACAGAATAGGGAAATATTTTCACCAATTCCATATCTGACAGAGGGTTAATATTCAAATATATAAAGAACTAAAGAGACTAGTTATAAACTAAATAATCCAAATGAAAAATGGGGTACAGATCTAAAGAGAGAATTCTCAACAGAAGAATCTCAAATGGCCAAGAAACACTTAGAGAAATGTTCAATATCCTTAGCCATCAGGGAAATGTGAATCAAAATGACACTGAGATTCTATCTTACACCTGTCAGAATGGCTAAGATTAAAAACCCAAGTGACAAGCTGGGCAGTAGTGGCACATGCCTTTAATCCCATCACTCGGGAGGCAGAGCCAGGCAGATCTTTGTGAGTTCGAGGCCAGCCTGATCTACAGAGTGAGATCCAGGAAAGGTGCAAAGCTACACAGAGAAACCCTGTCTCAAAAAACAAAAACAAAAACAAAAACAAAAAAAAACCCAAGTGACAGCTCATGCTGAAGAGAATGTGGAGCAAGGGAAACACTTCTTCACTGCTAGTGGGAGTGTAAACTGATATAGCCACTTTGGAAATCAATATGGCGGTTTCTCAGAAAATTAGAAATCAATCTACCTTAAGACCCATCTATACCACTCTTGGGCATATACCCAAAGGATGCTCAATCATGCCACAAGGACATTTGCTCAACTATGTTCACAGCAGCATTATTCATAACAACCAGAACCTGGAAACAAACTAGATGTCCTTCAACTAAAGAATGGATAAAGAAAATGTGGTACATTTACACAGTGGAGTATTAGTCAGCTGTTCAAAACAAAGACATCATGAAATCTGTTGGCAAATGGATGGAAATAGAAAAAAAAAATCATCCTCAGTAATGTAACCCAGACTCAGAAAGACAAACATGGTACATACTTACTCATAAGTGAATATTAACTATAAAGTAAAGGAGAATCATGCTACAACTCACAGACCCAGGGAAGCTAAGTAACAAGAAGGGCTCAAGAGGGATGATGCATGAATCTCAATGAGGGGAAATAGAATAGACATTGCCAGTGCATGGGGGAGGAAGCTGGAATGAATAATGGAGATGGGAACAGGGGGATCAGGTAGGGCAAGGATGGAAGGAGAGAGTACTGGGACAGACAATTGGAATCCAGGGGCATCTCTGAGACAAACTAGAAGCCTAGAGCAATGGAAATTCTCAGGTGTCTATGAGGGTGAACCAAGCTAAAACTCCTAGCAATAGGGGATATGGTGCCTGAGCCTGCCATCTCCTATAACTAGACAAGATTTCCAGTAGAGGGACTGGGACCAACGCAGCCACAAACCCTCCACCCTGCAATTTGTCCTGCTTACAACATGTGCTGGGGTAAAGATGGTGCAGAAAGTGTAGGAGTAACCAACTAATAACTGACACAGCTAGAGACCCATACTCTGAAAGAGAGCTCACCCCTGGGGGTCAGGGCCCAGAGGCAGGTTATGCCAGAGACCTAATATAGAACCAACCACAAATGTAAAACAAAGTCAACAAAATTATTCCTAATGATATTCTGCTATACTCATAGATTTGTGCCTGGCACAACTCTCGTGAGAGAGGCTTCACCCAGCAACCGATGGAAACAGATGCAGAGACCCACACCCAAACATGAGGAAGAACTGGGGGAATCCTAGAGAAGAGGAGGAAGAAGGATTGTAGGACCCAGTGAGGTCAAGGGCATCACAAAAAAACCCATAGAATCAGCTAACCTAGGGTCATAAGGACTCACAGAGACTGAAGAGACAACCAGGGAGCCCCCATGGGACTGACCTAGGCCCTCTGCACATATGTTACAGTTGTGCAGCTTGGTCTCCTTGTGGAACTCCTAACAGTGGGAGCATGGGCTGTCTCTGACTCTGTTGTCTACTTTTGGGACCTATTCCTCCGACTGGGTTGCCTCATCCAGCCTTAATAGAAGAGGAGGTGCCTAGTCTCACTACAACTTGATATACCTTGGCTAGCTGATATCCATGGGAGGCCCACCTATATCAGAAGAGAAACAGTGGAGGAGTGGACGGAGCTGGGGACAAGGGGAGAGGAAAAGTGGGGGAGGAACTGGGAAGAGGGGAGGGAAAACTTTGGCTGCAATGTAAAAAACAAATAAATCCATTATAAATATAGATATAGATATAGATATCCCTTTTTTACCATAGCAGAAGATACTTGAATGAAGGAAATTATTCTTTTTCTTGTTTTCTGCTAATGATGAACATTTAGTTTTACAAATAAAACTTTCACTGGTCAGAAATTGTTTTCATGGAAAAGAACAATTCAACCATACCCTATAAGACAGAATTATGAAAATTTTTCAAAGTTCCTATACTAGTTTCCTTTGATTGCAATTAAACCTAATAATCTTTGTGGGTTAAGAGAACAGGGACCTCAGCTGCGATGAGCTCATGACTCCAGTGGCTATGCATGCCTCGGGGGTGGCATTTTACAGTCCTCCTTATCATCCCACTTTTACATTTCTCCGGCTTCCTCATCATCTTCCGTAATGTTCCCTGAGCTTTAAAGAGGATTTGTAAATGCTGTGTTTTGAGATGAGCCCTTGACTGCTCCTTAGCCCCAGCATTTTAGCCAGCCATGATTCTCTGCACTCATTACCCTTCCCTGTAAAGAGAATAGCTTTTGTCTATAGTCATAAACACAAGTATTTAGAGGGTAATTTGACAATATCGCAATTCAGTTAAGTAACGGTAGCAAGGTCCCTGCTTTGGGCCTCCCAAGCAGAGATTGTTGACCAGGTTTATACCAGGCATGGATCAACTCCTGAGAAGTGACTCTTAAATCCAATCAGTAAGTAGCTAGTAACCTCTGTAACAGTTGTGCCCCTGTTGCAGAGGTGGGCACATCCTACCTGGAAGATTGGTTTCATAGTTGGTAGAATTCACAGCTGGGTAAAACTGTTGATGCCTTACCTTCATCCACCCTCCCCTAAGCAGCCCACATAACACCCTCTAGCACTTTGAAGGCTAGCCTATAGGGGAGAAGTTTCTGCTCAGGTCTAGCTTGTTTTCTCTATAACCGAGGCATGGAGTGTCTTTAGAGGTAGGGCCCCCCTAACCACATGCATCCCTTCCAAGTGCTTTGCACTCCTGTATCTAGGCAGGGAGTCTCTTCCAACAACAACTATATTCACAACCCATCTGTACCCCACCCACCAACTCTATCCATCCATGATGCAAACACATGGTCATTTTCTCCAGACAGAAACACTGAATTCATGCCACAAATTCCACCCATCCCTTGAGGTCGGCCCCTTTCTGAAGGAGGTCACTAGACCCACAATGACAAGTCCACCCTCCAGCCCCCAGAACCTTCTGGAGAACCACATGTCCATGCTTGCTTTCTAGCTCCTTGTCTTGTATCTGCTTTTCAGGTAGGGACTCTAGACTTAAGCTGACAATGCCACCAGCACCCATTGCCTAAGGAAAGGTCCTGAGCACCTCTCTAAGATTCCTGAGGATTGGTTTGTGGAATCTTCTAAATTCACAGAAGGTCTGCCTCTGTATTTTTAACCCTTAATTAGCCTGAGGTGAGCCATGACTATTTCTGATACCGCATTTGAGCATCAACACTGAGTTACCCAAATACTGATCCACATTGCCCAGAAAACTGATCAACCACCTGATAAGCTGGGATGACAGGAAACAAAGCTTCAAATACCCTCTCAACAAAGCAAAGACAAGATTTCCATATCAAAAAACAAGTTATTTTCTAATTCCTCACAAAAGTAAGCTATTTGTGAATTGTTGCTGTTATGGGGTGATTTACAGGGGAAGGAGTGCCCATCTTGACACCAACGTCAATACATATTTGTGTTGTTTTAAACTATGGGTTTCATGTTAATTGGTAAGGTAGCCACAGCCCTAGAAAACTAGTTCAGCTTCCTAAATATAACAGAATAATACAATTGCAAGAAAATACAATAGAGCCGTATTTAGGAAAAAAGATTAGGAGCTATGAGACTCACATTACCATCTCCATGTGGGGGGGGGGGGAAGATAGGCATAGTCATTTGGCTTATTTCAAAATAGTTTTTAAAGTACAAAAGTTTGTGTTGTTTCACTGATACTTTTAAGTGATTATATGAGAATTTCAGGAATCATAAAAACATTTAAAACTAGTGTAGTGTTAACGTTTTGTAGCTAGCCAATTCTTTTAAATAATCTCTCAGCATTCCTCCCCCAATGCCCTTAAGCTACACTGTCATTCACTTGGTTGATATGTTTCTGAAAATTATAAAAATGCCAGCCTCAAGCAATTCAAATCATCTCAGTGGCATTTTCTTTGCATTACCTATGGATTTTCAATCTGAAACCCTTCAAGCCAGACAGTACTGTTAAAAAATAATTTAAAAGCATCAGAATATGACTGTCTCCTTAGTAAAAGAGTAAAATGCTTCCTTTAATGTGGACAAAAATTTAAAACCTTCTAAAACTAGCCTCTATTTTATTTATTCATCAAGCACATGAAAAAAGTAATTTTCCTAAAAATAAGGAGAAATGGGAAAAGAAGCAGTAACTCACTTTGCAAACCTTGCATGATACTGTACTCACAGCTTTAGAAAGTTGTGTAAGACCCTGGATGTTACTATACTGAATTATATCCAGAAATGACCCAACAGCCAGTTTTCTCCGGAACATCCTTGCCAGCATCACTCTGAAATATTTAAAAACTACTTGTTTCCTAAACAACTAGATCTATTAACTAAAAATGCAAATGCCCTAACTTTGACCTCCGCTTCTAAGGCTTAATTCTTCACATACTATTTACAGGTCAATGAAACATTGGGAGAGCATTTTTATGAAATGACAGCTTTTGGTGACATGTGCTTTAAAATATGAGAAATCAGTGGCTACCAAGGACAAGAGTAACTAACTAAAGGTCTATTATATTCTTTTCAGACTTCAGACACATGGTACTCTGTTCTTACAGAAAAAAAATATCACCATATGAACACCAAGTTATCTAGGTCCTAGCTTTAAACAGCAAGCTATAGGAGTAATAATAGTTGGAAAACCAGATGCCTGGGAAGAACTGCCCAGGACCACACATGAAAATAACTGAGAAATCTGTTTGGTCTCTGACTAAACAAACCCCATGTAATACACAGCCAGATTTCACCAATGTGTAAAAAACAGGCAGTCAGCCAGAGCTGAGGCCATGCCTCAGTAAGACAGCTCCAAGCTGATCCTTAAATGGAGTAATCCAGGTCAACAATTCACTCTGCAACAAAACATTTTGTTGCATGAGATGTTCCCATGGCCTGACTCTCTCCTTACAGATTGAGCATGAGTTAAAAGTGAAAAGAAAACAATTATTCTACACAACTCTCAGGCATGATTTTTGACCCCAGTGATTATTTTCAAGATCATCTATGAGAAACGGATATGTGGAGCTCTGAATGTGATATTCTGCTAAGGGCATAGTAACTCCTACCTGGTATTACTGCAAAGACTTAGGGAAACTTTTAAACATAGTTAAAACTATATATATATGTATGTATGTATGTATGTATGTATGTATATATATATATATATATATATGTATATATATATTATATATATAATATATCACAAATGGTGAGTTATAAAACTTTACTGTAGAACACCTAAATAAATAAGGAGCTAGCCAGTCTATCAACATAAAAATAAAAAAGGTGTAGAAAAGGATAGTTCTCTCAAAACGTATTCATATATTTCTTACAGTCTCACTCAAAATATCAATGGGTCTTTTCATTGAATTAGGAAAGTTAGGTCTAAATCCTACTCGAGAGAACAAATAAGGTAAATAATGCCTCAGAAAAGAGACATTTGCCTTTACCACATTACCACATGTGTTGTCCCCATAAAAAACTGTCTTTAAAAGGTGAATTATATTAAAATACTAAGGAAATTTTAATTAACAGAACAGAGCAGAATTTAAAAATAAGTCCATGACATACACAGAGTTTTCACTGGGAACAAAGGTTACATGATCAGTCACTGAAAAGACTTGTTTTAAAAGTCCTTCCACTTTTTTCCCTATTATTTCATAGTTCATGATCATCATATATAAGAAGCATGCCTTTCCTGATGCATCTGAGGCTCGTCTAACATTAAAACTTGGGCCTTTTTACGTGTTACATTTATAATTGTTTGAGAAAAAGCCCAAGACCTGATTTATCACAGTTCTTAATTTTGTCCAGATGGAGACTTGAACAGGGTGCGTGGTACATCGCAATGTATAATATCCAGGGATGGCAGAGATGGTGAGGTGGTTAAGGGTGCTTCCTGCTCTTCCAGAGGTCCCTTAGGTTTCCAGCACCCACATCTAGTGACTCACAGACAGATGGAACTTCAGCTCCACAGGACCCAATGCCCATTTCTGACCTCCATGAACACCTGCACACATGTGACATACACTCACACAGACACATGGGTACACATAAATAAAATTTTATAAACCTACTGTTGGTACAAATGTATCCAAGTGTTTGAAATCTTTGCAGAGACTCTGATTTAGCACATTGGCTGTATGGTCAGGAAAATGACACTTTAATAAGCTTCTGGGTGGTTCTGAAATCCATTTTAAGAAACACTGATGGGACTGAGAAGAAGACTCAGTTATGAGCATTCGCTGTTCTTGCTGGTTCCCAACACCCACAGGGTGGCTCACAGTCTGTAACTCCAGGTCCAGGGGTGCAGACACCTTTTTCTGTGCCTTTTCACCTCAATACTAGGGAGAAAATCCAGGGTCTTATGGGAGGCTAAGCAAGTGGTCTGTTGCCAAGCTTGGATCAAACCATCCACTGCAGTTTGCTAAGTGAAAAGTTTGCTAAAAGATGGTATTCTGTGCTTCCCATATTCTTAAACTGTTTCCTAGCTGATTTAGTCATACTCTAGATTGCTTTACAGAGTCTGACTTGGGAATACTGATACCCTTCTCAGAGCAACTATACTGAAATGCTTGCCTTGATATATTATTAATGATTAGTCCATATCATGGACACCAACCAAGCTGATTTACCTGTTCAAATATAGAAGACTTCCACTCAGCATACAAAGTATGACTTCACCATATGTAAGGAAACAGTGTTCAGCCAGGTGTGGTGGCACACACCTTTAATCCCAGCACTTGGGAGGCAGAGGCAAGAGGAGGTATCTCTCTGAGTTTGAGGCTAGCCTGGTCTACCAGAGCAAGTTCTAGGCCAGCCAGGACTACACAGAGAAACCCTGTCTTCCAAAAAGAAGAAAGAAGAGGAGGAGGAGGAGGAGGAGGAGGAGGAGGAGGAGGAGGAGGAGGAGGAGGAGGAGGAGGAAAGAAGAAAGGAAGAAAGAAAGAGAGAGAGACAGAGACGGAGAGAATGTCATTCAACATTCCAACCCAGGGAAAACTTAGATTTGAAATCCCAAAACACATCTCCATTTCTATTCAAATGCTTTAAGTTATGAACTAACTTCTTATGTCTCCTTTGCAATCTCTACATTTTCCTAAGTTCCCCAACCCTCTAAAATGTAGCCAGTATGTTCCATTAGTACTGTGCCCCAGCACCCAGAACAGTGTTTGATACTTGGAATGCCCCATAAACATTTCTTGAATA
The DNA here is from genome assembly GCF_903995425.1 of Onychomys torridus. Classification (NCBI taxonomy): domain Eukaryota; kingdom Metazoa; phylum Chordata; class Mammalia; order Rodentia; family Cricetidae; genus Onychomys; species Onychomys torridus. The sequence goes on along the minus strand of NC_050445.1, from coordinate 67,582,019 downwards.
AGTTAATGGTTAGAAGACTTATGGGGTAGTTCAGTTTTGATTTGACTATACCTGTCCTTGGGAGGGGAAAAGGGAAGCCTGGAGCCAGGTAATTTTGTAAGCATAAATATTTGAAATTAGAAAGCATAAGAATAATATACTAATTACTCAAAGTGTCTTCATGTTACAAAAATAGTACAATTGGAAAAATGTATAATTAAAAGATAAAGATTGCATTAATAAGAGTCTCAAATAATTTAAGTTGTAAAAAAATAAATTATCTTTATTCTTAAATGTTAATATAAAAGTCCAATATAATAGTATATGTCTCTAATCTCAGCATTAGGGAGAATGAGACAGAAAGATTGCAATATTGAGGACAGCCTGAGCTTTATAACTCAGATAAGACTGTGTCTCAAAGACAAGTAAATAAAATACAAGTCAAGACTGACAAAGCATCTCATAAGGTATCAGTACCTGTCATTCAAGCCTGAAGGCCTGAGTTTGATCCCTGGAACCTGTCAGGGCCCAGTGTTGGGGTTCAGCCCCAACCTGTCGAAGAGTTCCTTGAAGAAGGGAGTGAGGAATTGAGAAATGCTAGATAGAAATATAGAAGAAGAAAAAGACAGAGATGCAGAATAGCTTCTGGAGGGTTCTGGGTCAATACTCAGCAGTGTCCAGTTTATTTCTAATGAGCTTTTTATACACTAGCAAGGGGAGAGGCAAAAGACCTCCCCCTTTCAAGATCAAAGCACAATGTACAACCAAGCATAGACTTTTGAAACACCTGGTAACCAAGCCCCACAGCAAAGCGTCTCATGACTAGTCCTTGAAGTATGAGACACCTGGTAACCACGCCTTTGCAGCCTTGGAGAGAGCAACACAAACTCTGACTCTCTGACCTTGAGTCAAAAGACAAGTTGGAATCTTTGTGGGCTCCCACAGGAAACCATGGCCAAAAAAGGAAAATTGACTCCCAAAAGTTGTCTCTGATCTGTACACATGCACCATGGTACATATGCACCCACACTTGCACATACACACACCACCACCACCACTGCCTCCACTGCCACTACCATCATCATCAAAAATAATTTTAAATAAAATAAAATGCAGGTTTTCACAAGGCAAAGCAAGCACTTTACACCTAAGCCATCCTTCCAACCCTTAAATATGATCTAAGTGGTGATTTTTCTTCATGCTGTGGCATACTCAAGACACGAAGAAGAGAGGGGCATTCCCATCTAATTTTATAAAAATATGATACATCAAAACTTAATAAAGTGTGAGATAAATGGATAGGAAGCAATGGTGGAAAAGGGCAGTAACGTTTTTGCCAACAATGATGAAAATATTGTTAATACTGATGTATCAAATGCACAGCCTCCAGTTTTCTCCAGCTGGTCTATCTTGGGGTCATCAGTCTGTCTCAGTGCGTCACTACTTCATAAAATAAGTTGTAAGATCAATCACCACATTGTCAAAGCCTATGCTCAGGCTTTCTTCCCACCATCCCTGAGAACTACCCAGCTCTATGCCATGGAATCAGTGGAGTGACCCAAAATCATGAGAACACCAGCTTCACCTGGAGTGGCTGTAGAGAGAGCTAGTGGACAAATTCCCTCCTGTCCCCATACATTGCCCTTTGAGAATCAAGAAGCTTTTTAAACAATTGGCCTCACACAGATGGAAGACTACCTATGACCTGACCTATGAAATAACAGCCCAGTGATGCATCCCCTTGCGTTTGCTTCCTTCCTTCTTAAGTTTGTGTTCGCCCTCCCAGTCCTGAGGATCATTTTACCAACAAAGCAGTACAGCCTAAGCTTGACCCAAGGTTCTCTTTTCCAAGCATGCTAAAAAGTCTTGTGAAACTTCCAAGTACAGAAGATAGAAACCTGAGTATGTAACAAGTTTCTACTTAGCAAATGAGACAAACCCTTGGGCAATAAGCAGGAATCAGGCTGCTCTCCTAAAGGCTTTGTTTTCACTGTGTAAGTCAACTATGGAAAGCCCATCCACATTAGCATATTAATAGCACAGCCTGGGAAAGAAAAGCCCCTGTTTACATGAGGAGATTTTCCCATCTTTGAAAAGAAAATAATGTAATTAATCACAACTCCATTTTATACCAATAGTTTTCCTCATATGGAAAAATAATGCAATCAATCATCCACAGTACCCATCTAAAATTTAATTACCATTATCAAATATAATCTAGTAAAATAGGAACAAAAGGCACTAAACACACCTAAGATCTGCCAGCACCCAGCAAAGTCTGGACTTTGGCCCGCTTCCTCCCGCTTTCTAGTTGCTGGTCTGAGTATAATCAACTGAGAATAATCAACTGATTATTGTTAAATGGAATTATGCAAGTTTATTTGATTTCCTCTGTTTGCCTCTGATGAAAAGATACAGAAATGAAAATGGATTGTTGGCAGTGGTGGGAACAGGTGAACAGGAACTACTGTCATTAATCTCATTGTTTCAGGGAACAATGGACACAGTGAGCACCCTCAGGCTTAAGGGGAGGAAGAAACAGTTCAGCAGTGGCCACCATGGAAGATGAGATTGCAAAGAAAGGCAGCAAGTGGAGTACTTCCCTTCCCTTCACAGCAACCTCAGCAGGGAAATCTGCAATGACAGACTGGGGGACTCAGAGGGGAGATGCTCAGAGACTTGATATTTCTCCAGCTGCTCCAAAATTCCACCAGAACAAACTCTTCAGACCATGAGGACTACAGGTGCCAGGTGTAAGGACCACGTCATTAAGAGCTTTGCTGATTACTTTTAAAATTAGTTTAAAAAAAAAAAGTGGGGGATGGAACTGAGCCATTCTCTTTGACTGGTACCAGCTAGTTCTAGCCAAGTCAAAAGATTTTAACTGCACAAGCAGTAAGTGTGTCTTGAAAAATTAGAAGACACAAGTAGATCTCCCACTAAGATCTCTCTGATAGTGAACAGGCAAATTTCTTATCAAGAGTGTGTGTTAGCATTATTAATACGAAGATGAATAAACAGTAAATTGCCAAAACACTAAAAGAAAAGAGCGCTAAAGAGCGCTAAACACAGCGGTCTTTATCCACAATCCCAGCTATTTGGAGACTGACACAGGAGAATCACCATTTCTAGGCCAAGTGAGACAGTTTAGCGAGGTCTAGTCTCAAAATTAAAACCTGAAATTAAAGTTCTGAGATGTAGCTCAGTGGGAGAGCGCTCACTGTAACAAAAGGAGGAGAGGAAGAGGGAAAGGAAAAGCATAGGAACTGTGCGACCCGTTTGTTGATATTTTGGGTAGTTTAAAGTCACGTCTGCTTTGTTCTGTTCCTGATTTGGGTGTTTCTTTCAGACCGCTTCCTCAGCTTCACATTTACTATGCCCCAGCCAGGCACTCTATCGCTTGAATTTTACTACAATGAGATTATTCTTAACATGCTAACCCCACCATCGCCTCACCCCAAAGAGCTTTATGCCAGGATCCCTCAGAATTTCCCACTACCCACAGAGAACTCACCTCCTTTTTTGTTGTTGTTTTGTTGATATTTTGAGGCAGAGTCTTAAACTGTAACCGAGACAAGCCTCAAACTCATGGCAATCCTCCTGCCTCCGTCTCCTAAGTTTACAAATGTGAGTCACCATACATATCTGAGAAAAGTGAAAAGCATAAAACTTTCCCCCCAGATTTTTGCATGTTCCAACAGGACTTAAAGATTTTCTTTCTTTCTTTTTTTTTTTTTTTTTTAAGTCTTGCCTCATTTCTGGTTCTAATAGATTATAATAAATGAGTTGAATTAATTTTTAAATAATTTTAGCTATGTCTTTCCCAGAGAAATGTTCTAACAATTTAGAAAACTAGTATTTTAGTCACCATGAAATACAAGTAGGAAGGGAATTTTGGCTAGGGGCCATTTTTAGTCATGAAAGATGGCCTTGTTGACCTGTGCCTAGCATCAGTCCTGGGTTAAAGAGACAAATTAATTAATAACATGGGCAAATACAGTCACAATCTAAACAGCCCAGTAGTGGACAGCCAGACTGCTTCCACTGCCAAGGTTTTCACACATAAATAGATTTCAATATTTATTTTGTTGCCCCTCAAATTACCATCACATTTGCTAAATAGCAAGAACATCCAGCCCAGAAAATTGAGTTATTTTTTATAAGGAAAGTTAAGTGGACAGCAGCTGCAGGATTAATACATTGCCTTGATTTATTTTTTATTTACAGATGCACATTTTCCTTAGCTGGGATTTGAATGGAATGGATTTTTACAACAAAAGCAAAAGCAGTCCAGTTCTGGCTTTTATACACAGACGGGCCTCTCTCTGTCTCCATGGACAGTTTTGAGTGTATCTTCTTCCAACATAGCTCAGATGCATCTATTTGTAAATGTTCAGCTCATAGCCTTGAGGCAGAGGGCATAATTTCCCCCCTAATCTGTAGAGCAAATCTCAGATGCGATATGTTTTCAATGTAGATGCAGGGAAGAAGCCCAGAGAAGTGGACTGGAAATGCAAACAGAATTACTTCCCCTTCCTTAATGTAAATGAATGCATTTCACATGTCTGCAATGATTCCCTCCCTTATCTATCTATATTTGCTACAGTGCTTTCCTAAGTAGCCTTGGGCAATATTACTTCCTCTTGCCTTAGAAGACAATTGAATCTGTGCTGCAAGTGTCCCCCGCTGACTATTCTGTTTGAACACAGTTATTAGGCTATTCTCTAATGCTGCGGAACCTTTATCATTTTAGAACTGGAACCAGAGTGGTTGAAAACAACCATAGACTCTCAAGATTTTGTATATGTGTTATGCATTATCACAAGAAATGTTTAATAATTAAACAAGGACACCATCCATGTGGCGAAGTCTGAAAAGGATGCTGAGCACATGCCCTGATGCTGCTTTCGTCCTGAACCTCACTCAGGTTGCTGTGTGGAACCATCAATGCAGAGTCTCTGCAGTCAGGGAGTGTGGAGGATGTGCTGTCGTTGGAAATCAAACAGGCATCGAATGATGAATGGCAGAAGAGTGAGAAGCTGTGTGGAGGTAACAGCAACCCACCGTTCTGTGACTACAGGGTCACAGACTGCAGAAGATGCCTGTGCTCTGATCCCTGAGTCTGTGTTCAGCACCTTTCCTGTCCTGATTTTAGTCCTCATGCAACACACAAAGGGACAGAAGGAGGTAAAAGAACCAGGGTGTAGCATGAATCTTAAATGGTCTTATTAATAAAAACTCAGCGCCAGGTCTTGGGGTGAGTGCTGAAAGATCAGAGAAGCAGAACAAGCCACAGCTACCTCACCTTGCCAATTCCTCGGCTGATCCTGTTTCCTTAGACTAGATGCCTCTCAGTCCTCATCTGAATGGGTCTCAGCTAAACTGCTGCTCAAGAGCCCAAAAGCTTAACCAGCCAAATGCTTCTAGTCCCTGGTTTTCATGCCTTATATACCTTTCTGCTTTCTGCCATTACTTCCTGGGATTAAAGGCTCTCATTATCATGCCTGGCTGTTTCCAGGCTGTGGCCTTGAATTCACAGACATCCAGGCAGGTCTCTGCCTCTGGAATGCTAGGATTAAAGGCATGTGTGCCACCATTTCCTGGCCTCTATATCTAGTGGCTGTTCTGTTCTCTGACCCCAGATAAGTTTATTAGGATGTATAATAGTTTGGGGAACACAATATCACCACACCAGGATAACAAGAAAGCCTTGTGTGTGGGCATGGGTGTGGGGGAAGCAAGACAAGACTGGAATATTAGCAAAGTAAATACAGAATTTCCATGGTGATGTTCCCACCTTCCCCTCACTGCCTTACGTCATTTCCCCTTGGCGTGTGCCTATCCACATGTGTGGATGTTTAGATTTTTTTTACATAAAGGTTTTTTTTCAGTCCTGTGGGCTCTAACTTGGGGGTCTTGTGCATATCAAACATGTGCTCTACCACTAAGCTGCAGTCACAGTACAAGACAGAGGATGTTTATACCTGAAATGCAAACATGTCTGTGTTCATAGCACTAAACTGCCCATTGTCTTTTTAATCATTATTAATTATGGCTGATTGCTTGCATGTTTGTCTATGTACCACACACACACCTTGTGTCTCTGGAGGCCAAAAGGCATCGGATCCCCTGGAACTGAAGTTATAGACAGCTGGAAACCCACCATGTGGTACTCAGAATCAGCACAGCTCCTCTGGAAGAGCATCCAGCACTCCTAACCTCTGAGCCATGTCTCCAGCCTGCTCAGTTGTTTTAAGAGCGAAGTGACTTGTATATGTGAAACAGAGTCTATCCTTTCCATGCCAAACACACAAAAAAAACATTAAAACAATGGTTCCATGCATCAATGGTGGTTTTCACTCCAGTAAAAACAAATGAGCAACATGCCTTCTGAACACAACCATGAGAAAATAAAGAAAACTAAATTCCCAGCCCAGCCCACAGCATCTCACCAGGTTTCAACTCACAGTGTACTTAACAGTCCATTGGATTCCTTGAAATCGTGAATATTCGCCTGTTTCAAAAGTGAGTGATTAAGTCACAATTTAAAGTCGCCTCCTGATCTTATCCTTACCTAGCTGTGGAATGGTCCTCTCTGCAGCTCACTTCCCCGTCGGGTGCAATGTTGGTTGTGCGCGATTTACAAGCAGAGTTTGGTGCTTACGTTTTATTTGTCTGATTTTTTAACTTAACATGAGTTCTGAGACTCACCTCTGCTTAGCTAAAGCAATCACAGAATAAAAACAAATACATAAATAAGAAAGATTATTTTTTTCCTGGAAATACTAGCACAACCTTAACTGGAATGGAGGGAGCCATGTAGCAGTAATAATAAAAGTAGCAAATGTTAGCAATCTGCTTCATAGCATGAAGTAAAATACATTTTCGTAAAATCATGAATGCTGCCCCAACTGTAATTTTTCACACAGCTGTGATAAGAGAACAATAAAAGTGATAAGGCATAACAACTCCTGGGAAACACATATAAAGTAAAGTGGAAGTTCAGATCTAACGTATTTTGTTTTACTTGCAAATACTAAACACACCGTGGCTGAAGCCTTGTTTTCTATAAACTGCTATTGGTGTTCTCACTTGTACAATTGAAAGACCAGCAGAAGCTTCTGAAAACCGCACTGCATTAAGAGATGGTCTCTGCTAGCCTGCGCATCTGACTCTGTGTCTCTGTGCAACGTTACACACTTTTGAACAGATAGCTCATCTACAGCTTCTTGACAGAGAAAGAATAGCAAAAGCTTCAATGAATCTTTCCTGTGGAAAAATGCATTCCCTTAGAAGTGATCTGATTCTGTCACTGCCTATTAAACATCTGAGTCTCACCCAAGGGACTAGAACAACTCTTTAATCATTGGAACAAATATATGTATGGGCAACAAGGAGAACAAATATTTGTCAAAACAAGGAGAAACACATTAGCAGTTCTTGAAGCAAATAAATTATTTTAAGGAGCTTAAAACATAAAAATGTGTGGAAAAGAGAAAGATATCTATGCATCTTCATAAGGATGGTCATATTTCTATAGAACACAGTAACCTTTGGACCAGAGAATGGTTGAAGGAATATAGGTATGTACCAGACTGTTCACTTTTGCCTTATCACACACAATGTAAGGCATCGCATCCAACAGACACAAAACATACACTAACTTGTATCTCTCACTTTCCATCTTCCTTCACTGTTGCTGTGATATTAATTGCTTATATGTTAACTATTAATTAATACCTAAGTGTATATCAGTTGTCTCTATGGGCGAAGTAGCTATCAAGACTTATGATCACCTCTCTAGTGTAGCAACCATCTGTTAAACTAACCCCTATGTTCCTATCCCTCGGTGACTGGGGAAGTGTCTTCTTAGGCATATGCTGTATTTTCCTAGTCAGGTTTGCACCTACATGTGGCCAGGTCACCCTGGACCAATGTGGATAAAGAAGCAATTGTGCTTTTTCCACATTGTCTTGGAAACCACATACTGAAAAGGGCAGTGTCCCAAGGAAGAAAGAGCCAGGGTTCCTACTGCTGAAATCAGTTTGTGAGAAAACACTTTAACATGCTACAAGAGAGAGAATAAGGTTCAGTTGTGTAAACCACTTCCATTCTGGGGTTTAACAGTTATGACTGTCAATAGGATAATTGTTCAAGAATTTTATTCCCGGTTGCCTATCATCAACAAGAATGCTCTCTTATGTCTTCTGCAGGAAAAAGAGAAAATTTTATGTAAAAATAATAAAGATGTTAAGGAAAGTAACCAAAAATTAAGGCTTAGGATACCACCTCCACACTACAATAAAAGTGTCTGGGTGGAAAAGGAGTCAGTGAAAGGCATTTTAGCTTCATTTCAAAGGATGGTAGCAGATGAGAAGTGTGAATGAAGTTCAAGTATTTAAAGGCAGGGGGAACTCTGTGATCAAACAGGGCGCAAAGAAAGGGCCATGATTTGGGAACAGAAGTGTCTGGAGAGAAGTGGTCATGAAATGATTAAACAGCAGCTCTCCCAGGCTGCCGTCATTCTGAATCTACTGAAAAGCCAGTGTACGACTGTAAAGCCCTGGCTGGAGAACTGGGAAGAGGGCTGACACACTCGGGTAGTGGTCAACTTCGGGAGTGAGCTGCGGCTTCTCTCCTGCTACAGCAGATATTAGGAGAGTGGCTGAGAGGTCACAGGACAAGAGAGGGGCCAAGACAGAGAGCTTCGTGTAAAAAGAAACTGACATTTCTCAAAACTCAGCTTGAAAGATGCAGAAAACTTCCTGTTCCCAAAGTGCATGGGACTGTATGGTTATTGGTAAAGCAGGACAGGCAATGTCACATTAATCAATTACATGGGCTTTGACAAATTTATCTGTAAAATTTACTGTCTTAATACACAAAGCTTTAACAAGCATCCAACCAAAGTTTGACTTGGTCTTCACAGGCCCATGACTGAGAAACCCAAATAGTAAGATAGGAAATTATAAGCCCAAGGAATTCCCAGACTTCTCTTTAAAAGATTGGAATTGACAGGCCTGCCTAGGCCCAGAAGACAGCCAGAGGCCCGCCTGGCAGGCACCACTAAGATGAACACGAATGTGGTGGAGAAATAGAAGAGAAGAAGAGATGTAATTACGGCATTGTGGAGAGAAGCCGAACAGATGGCCGTGACCAACAGGAGGATATGGGTGGTCTATGGGGCCACTTGCGGCCATGTGATTTCCGGGCCTGTGCTGCCTCCAAGGGCCACACTAATCAGAGTGGCCTATGCTGCCACCTGAGGCCATGGTAATGTCTGTGCCTACATTGCAGCCAAGAGCCATGTCTGGGTCTGTGTTGATGTCATGGCCCATGTTACCACTGGGGACCACAGGAGCGCTGGCCCTCTAGCCCGGGAACCAGAGAGCTGGCCCTGTACCCCTGGTTGCCTCAGTGGGAGAGCTGCCCCGCCCTGAGAAAACTGATCCTAGTGGTATGGGTATGGCAGAGCTGGCCCTGATCATGGCCTGAGGGGGCCAGTCCCAGTGGAGGCCCTGACTGACCAGCTCGGCTAACCATCCAGGCCCACATCCAGGGCTTTGAGTTGGCCCACCCCAATTTCTATCCCATCTAGAGTGTGAAGGAACCTATACTGAGGAACCATAGCTTCAGGATCTCCAAGATTCCGAGCAATAGCAGGATCTCTGAGAAAAGTTTTGGTGAGGGTCCAATATTGATGGTATACCAGAAGCCAGAGATCTTGAACCAGACCAACAACTCATTGCAATGAACGTTTACAAGTGAAGTTTTGTGGGCAAAGGGGTGGATGGTGTGACACACGACAGCTCCCAAGGCCATTAGTACAAATGAATATGTGATGGAGAGGTGGGAGGGACTGAGGAGTGAAATGTTTTTGTTTTATTTTGTTCAATTATTTTTATTCTTAGGAGAGGAGGCTACAAGGGTGGAGGGCAGATATGGATGAACTGGAAAATGAGAGGGACTTGACGCATGATGTAAAATTCCCAAAAAAATCAATTAAAAAATACGTTAATTTAAAAAAGATTGGAAATTAAGAACAGAACCCATGGTCCAACAATACTTTACTAGGGAGGGGGAAGATGAGTGTGTTTGCATGTGACATGTGTGCTTATGTGTGTGACTGAGGGCACATGTCCATGGCATGCGTGTGAAGGTCAGAGGACAAGCTCAGTGACAGACCTCACCTCCCACTCTTTAGAAACAGGACCTTTTCCTATCATGTGGGCCAGAGTAGCTGGCCCACAGATTTCAGGGGACTCTCCTGTCTCTGCCTCCCTCATATCATAGGGCACTGGGGTTGCAGACGCACACTGCTGTGACCAGCTTTTACGTGGGTTGTGGGCATTCCAGTCTGGTCTTCATGATTTTACAGCAAATCGTTGACATATTGAGCCATCCCACAACCCAATAATGCCTTTTGAATATTTACTTATTCTTCAGTTAGAAATTTTAAACATTGTCAAATTCATCCCATACTGCTAATACTACCTCCTTAGGAATTATCTCAGGAATTCTAATTGAGAAACAATATTCAATAAATGATGTTCATTTAAAAAACACATTTGTATTATTACATGTAGAATTGCCCATTTATACATAAATTTCTATTGGTTAAAAAAAAAAAAAAAAAAAAACCTATTTCTTTGCAAAAGGCCAGGAAGGTCTTGCCTGTGGACAGAGTATTTGTTCTTCCAGATGAGCTTTTGGCAATGATGCAGAAAAGTCCTATCCAAGTGTAAACCAGTTCCTATGGCCTCGTTTCCATAAGTTCCAATCACATTAGAGTAAGACTGTATTAAAAAGAAAACAGGTATTCACTTTTTTGCCTTTTTAAAGACATAATTTTCAAACATTTCTTCTGTAAACATTAGGCATCCCAGTACTATGTTTTTGTTTTTGCTTGTTTGTTTGTTTTCATTTTCCAGCTTACTTTGAGCTTGGGGGAAAAGGTCAGAGGCTTATTTCCAAGAGGGTAATATTTGAAATTAATGTGAAGGGAAGGTTTGTGGTGAGCAAAGGAAGCCACACTATAGTTCCTTCATCAGCTTGGAGCAGCTCTGAAAGCCTGGGACCAGCAACATCAACCCCGGTTCTTCTCGTCAAATGTGCCTGTCCCCAGGGTCCCCATTCCCAGAGTGCCCATGCCCAGGGTCCCTGTCCCCAGGGTCTTTATCACCAGGGTCCCCAGCCCCAGGGTGTCTGTCCCCAGGGTCCCCATCCCCAAGGACCCCCAGTCCCTTTACTATTAAGCGTACTTTCTCACCCAATTGCTACAAAAACTGGACAGAAAGGAAGTTAGGATAGATTCATTATGTGTGTTAAATGGATGCAAGCATCAGAGAAGACAAAAATATCCCCTCTCCACAGACCACTAGCTCCCTTTCCTCCTACTTTTTCTAAAAGAAGATCTAAAATAAATGAGACTGGAGATTCTATTGGAGAGCAAAGAAGAGATGTACTATGAGTATGAAAGAGAAAGATAAATTTTCTGAAATTTTAATTATATCTATGGTACAAAACTATTAGGAAAATCATCACTAGATATGCTTTTAAGAACATTTTCCATGAATAAAAAATGGTAAATGTTTAATTCACACATTCGAACCTGCATAAGATTTTCTCTCGAAGGCGATCTTTTGCTCCACATACCCACCTTCCTGAGCCTTTTCTTCCATGCTCTGGCTTTCCCAGTTCATCCTTCTTGAAACCTAAGGATGGGGCTACAGAAGAACATGGCCTTTAACACCTTTTCCTGGCTCAGGTTCTCTCGAGAGCCTTGTAAGGTCAGTTGCACAGAAGCAGCGACTCACTTCGTAATCCCCCCTATTTCCGGTCTGCCCATCCCATTTCCTACCTACCTTCCCAACTCCCTACACTCCAGCAATAAATGACCTACCATTTAAAAAAGAAGCAGCAGCAGCAGCAGCTTGGTGTTTTGCTTCCTAATTGCTCATTCCATTTGCTTTGAAAACTATTTGCCTTTCTCCTTTCTCCATTTAGTGAAATCCTCGTCATGTTTCAAATTCCTTCCACTGAGCAGCGCAATACACGGTAGCCATTCTGGGTATGTCCCACAGAAAGGCGTTCAGTGCAAGGCATGAACTGCTGCAAAACTGTTGAAAGGCTTAGAGGAAAAGGAGTCAGGGACCATCGTCAGCTTCCATACACTGCAGACTGTAATTCCGAAACTAGGGCAGCTGCTGACATGCAGAGATCAAAATGTTAGCAGGGCTACTACCTAGCTCATCTGCCACTGCGGCTGAGGTTAGGAACATAATAAAGCAAAGAGTGTGATCACTACAAGAGACGATGCTCGTTTCGCATTCGATACTGTAGCTACTAAAGGGGAACGTGCTCTACTTCCTTGCTGCCTGGAGTGTTTTTCTCTGGAGCATCTTATTGGAGTCTGTATCATTCCAGCCAGTCCTCATTTCATTTCTGTTGGTATGGAAAATACCATGACCAAAGGCAACTTACAGGAGAAAAAGGGTTATTTTAGCTCAGAATTCCATGTTACAGTCTACATGTTACACGGGTGGAGAAGTCAAGAAACAGCAACAGGAAGGAGTCAAGAGCAGAGAGAATGGATAAATGCATGTGTAGTACTCAGAGCAATTTCTCTACTCATGTACAGTTCATATTCCTGCCTAGGAAATGATGCAGCTAGAGTAGGCTGGGTCTTCCCAAATAAGTAAAGGAAATCAACACACACACACACACACACACACACACACACACACACACACACACACGCCAACCCAACCTAGACAATCCCCTCGTTGAGACTCTTTCCCTATGTGATTCTAGGTTGTGTTGAGCTGACCATCATGCAACCTATGTAAAGTTATAGGATATTAACAAGTAAATGACTACTGAGGGTAACAGCAGAACTCTCTTGCTCAGGCTTCATATTCTCTGTAAAGATCTTCCTGGTCCCTTCCACTCCCTCTGAACCTTGGTTAATTATTCATGCACTGTATCAGCTCTCATTTTTAGTAGACATTCTGTCATTCTACACAGCTCAAGATTCATGGTCATATCTGTACTCCATATGCTGTGAATATGTGGTTATTGTTATTATCCTCAGTACATAGCCTAGTTTCTAACATATAGTATGAGCTACTGATTTCATCAAATTGACTGAATGGCATCTTAACTTGCACAAAATATAAATTAAATTCCAAAAGTGAAATTCCTGGCTTTAATCTCTTCTTTCAATAAATTCGAAAAATATGCCATTGGGAAGTAATGACATTTCAACAGACCTGAGATTTTAGTAAATTCCCTTCCTTTGAAAAGTAATGGGATGGTATCCAAATGAAAATATGAATGGGGCTCTTTCACTCTAGTCAATAATATACTCTCCAGAGATCAATTTGATCTTCCCCATTAGGAATATAAACTTGGGCATTTATTTCACTTATTTAAATTATAGTTCATTTATGCATTGTATTAAATAACCTCTGGGCATGATTATGAGCCACAAAAGTGAAAGCACAGAAAGCAATTTGAATTGGTGTCTAAAGATACAGAAAAAAATATCAAAATAACATTCAAATTAAGTGAAGAATATATTTGTATGTTTTACTCATTTCCTCACCAGAGTATGACAGGTAGGTCAAGGTGTCTGTGTGCACATTCCACATCTCTAGAGTGTGGTTTATCTACTTTCAAAAATTACACCAGGCATAGTGCCATGATCTGAACCACCAAGTTACATATTTTTTAAAATGCCATAGACACACTAATATATTCTGGACTCCATCCAAACACCATGGTGTTCATAGAAGTTGACATTAGAAGGGAAGTTAATGTTTATATATATATATATATATAACCTTCAAATGATAGAAGTGTTTTACATACAGTTATGATTTGTACTAACAGAATATTATATGACTGAAGATATGTTCAACTTTCAGTTTGACTTGCAGTTGAACTAGACTCTGTCAGAAAAAGATTGGAAGCAGATATTGTGGTTAACAGTAGAGAAGTTAACCTTGGGATTTGTATCATCTGTCATGTTTCTCTTTAATTTTACATAAAAGGACCAGAGTTACCCAATACTTATAACTGAGACTATCAGAGAAGGAGACTTTATCAGTGTAATTTTTCACATGTTTGGGTCTTCAAAATTGTTTAAACTAAAGCATTGACTTTCAATGTTGCTTTATTTGGGAAGGAGGTTCTAAGACTGAAATTAATATTAAAAGCATTCATTCAAGTGAGAGCTGAACCTGATAGGATTAGTGTCTTTAGAGTTAGAGATGCTAGATGCTAGAGTATTTCTCTCTCTCTCTTCTCCTCTCTCCTCTTCCCTCTCCCCCTCTCCCCTCTCCCCTCTCCCCTCTCCCCTCTTCTCTCTCTCTCTCTCTCTCTCTCAAGATTTTCACCAAAAACAGACCACAGTGGCTCCACAGTCTTGAACTTTCAGCTTCCAGAAAAGTGAGAAAATTAGTTTTTGATGCTACCCCATCTTTGATATTTTGCTATGGCAACCTGCCTTAATTTCCTTTGCATTTCTGTAATAAAATAACCTGACAGGAGAACTTGAGGGAGGAAGGGTTTGGCTTACCTGGTAGTTCTAGGCTAGAGACCATCACAGTGGGAATTCCCAACAGCAGGAACTGGAGCAGTCATATCACGTCCACAATCATGAACAGAGAGCAATGTCCAGGATCTTCTGCCAAGGGAATGGTGTTGTTAGCTTTCTTATGGACTATCTTCACCGGCCCCCAAATAACATCATGGACATTTATTATTCGTTATGAAAGCTTGGCCTTCACTTAGCATTTGTCCCAACTAGTACTTATAGTTCAAATTAACCTGCTTTTACTAATCTGTGTTCTGCTACATGGCTTGGTTGAAGAATTGCTTCCACCACATTGGCCTGTGAGCATGTCTGCAGGGCATTTTTAATTTTTAGCTGATGTAGGAGGGCCTAGCTCACTGTAGTTGGTACCATCCCTAGGTGGGTAAGCCTGGACTATATAAAAAGGTCACTAAATGTGGCAGAGGGAGTGAGTGAGAAAACAGCTTTCCTTCATGGTTTCTGTTTATGGTCTTACCTTGAGCTGCTGCCCTAACTTCCCTGTAACCTGTAAACCAAATAAACAGAACAGCTCACTTCTGTCTGTAACTCCAGTTCCAGGGGATACAATACCCTCTTTTGGCCTCCATGGGCACCAGGCACACACATAGTAAAGGCAGAACACCAATACACAAAAAGAGAATAAAATATTATTTTTAATCTAAAAGCTGAAAATTTTCAAATCTGGGCTAGGATGTAGCTCACTTGCTAGAGTGCTTACACAAAGCCCTGGGTCCAAAGTCAGGACTGAGAAAAGTAGACATGGTGATCCACACGTGTAATCCAGCACTCTGGAGGGAGAGGCAGAAGGGTCAAAAGTACAAGGTCATCCTCAGCTACATAGTGAGTTCAAAATAATCTTGTGCTAGAGACCACGGGAAATAAATAAACGAATAAATAAATAGTAGCTAAGACTGGATGAAGCAACAGAAAAAATAATGGAGAGTCACAGCAGAGAAACCAAACAGCCAACATTTACCAGTGACAGGAACTACAGACAGGGGGAGTACACTTCCGTGTGAGCTCTGGTCTCACCCTGGTCTGTGATCTGGCAGCACACTGGTCCTCTCTCACATAACCAGTGATACACAGGAATTCTGGAAATGCGTCACAGAAATGTGGCAGAGTAACTTTCTATTGAATGAATATAACAGCCAAAAACTGTGAGCTCAAAGATTCTGAGTGTCCAGTTTGTCTTCTGTTTTGGTGGATGAGGGTCAGATTCAGTACTCTGATATTTAACACAGCAACAGGAAAGCAAATGACAACAGACATATTTTGGACGCCTGGAAAGGAAAGAATTTTAGCAGGTCAGGTTAGAATGCAAATAAGCAGATAGGAGAAATTCAATAATATTATACCAAAAAATAAAAGACAATTACAGCAAATAGCTTACATTCTTCTGTGCTCTTCAACCCTGCAAACGCCACACGATGCCCTCTGTCTTTAACACTGGACTTTAGACGTATGCATTAGAGCAGCCCTCGCCTCTCTAAAGAAATAGTATTGTCATGACTACCAAATCAGAACGGCAATCTTGAACTTGCTACTATGAGGAAACTTGTGCTCCTTTACAGTAATAGCTTCTCCTTGTGTGGCTCCCTGATCTTCCACACAGACACTTTCACCATCTTTCCAGATAATAACGTACTAGAGTTGTTACAATTAATGATTTTATCCTCAGAATGCTGTAAGTTACATAGGCCAAATACATACGGACTTGAGAATTTAGTATATATAATTCATATTATATTTAAAAATTCATGACTATTCTAAACTTATAATACTTGTATTCAGTTTCCCTACCAAGAATTAAAAAAAGAAAGCAAACTCTTATTCTTCTGTCGAAATACTATGAGATAGTGTACCCAAAAAATGTGTATGTATATAAGGCATAGCTTTGTATTTTGAAAGAAAGCATCAGTTATGGAAGTAGTGATATGCAATAAGTAGCATACCAGTTTGCTTAATTATAATAAGTATTTCACCATGCATATATACATTAAGATACCACATTATAAATTTATACACAAAATCAGGAACATAATGAATAAAAAGGGAAAGTACAACTTCCACCATTCATAAAATCATAAATATGTAAATACAATAAGTACCTGCAATACTACCAAGAGCCTACTTTAGGTAGCCACTGGCTTCTTGGTTGTAACACATGGAAACTACAGAGTTCAAAGCACTAGTGGGAATGACAACATCCGTAGCTGCTGAAGAGAAATAAGCAGCATCATTTCCACGAGAAATGAGCATGTCAAAAAAAAGCAAGAGAAGAGAAAACATGGCATAAAAGGAGAGAAATAAGTGAAACCGAAATGCTGGGTGCAAAGACACCTAGAAATGATGAGAGAAGAGTCTGCTGTCGATGAACCCATCTGCTCATCTTAACTAACACCTCCAGAGCATAAGAGTTAACAGAATAGCTTTTTCTGGCATTTTACCACTGAGATTCTATTGAAATAGTAATAGAAAGCTCTTATCTCAAAACAGACGAAAAAATAATACACAAATCAAAATGATTACATTCTGTTACTCCATCTCTATATTTTGATAAGGAGTATCTCCATTTAAAGAAAAAAAAATATGTATCACAGCTCCTTGAGACAATCTCACACATTGAGTAATTCTTTTGTTTTTGTTTTGGCTTGTTTTAACGTGGAAATCTCACACAAAAAATTAATCATAAGATACAACCTAGGTGTGTTTCAGAGCTCTGCGAAAGATGAATAGCCAACCTATAATAAGGCTGTTCAAGGCCTAGCAATAACAACAAATGTTATGGCCTAGTTTGGAAGGCCACCTCAGTCCTTATCATTGCTCACAGACAGCCATAGAGGACAAAGGCACTCTGTGTGAGTAATAGCTGGTTACTTCATCACTCTTTACTAAAGAATACGGCCCTCCTTCAGTGTCATCCTCAAATCAATTGGTTAAAATACAGGGCTGCTTCCAAGCCCCTCTGCCTTCTAATTCAATGGATTACAACCATTCTATCTGCCCATTTGTTTGTTTGCTCCACAACCCCAGTTTTTAGGAAAGAAGTACAAAGATCAATGGGAAACCTCAACTTATGCACAACTGCTTGGAAATCATTTCTTTGATATTGATGTGGTGTCAAGGAAAATGACAGTGAAAAAATACTACTCACTTGAGGGACAAAAAAAAGGAATGTTCTCAAGAGCTATGTTCATGTACAATAGAAAAGTTGAATGATTGAAATTCTTTTGTAGATAACCCAAGGGGTAGCAGAAGAATGGTAATAAATGGGGCTGTAGAAAAGTGTTGGCCTAATAACCTCAGTGCTCCTCGCAGCACGAGCATACAAAGCTCCTGCTCGTAAGGAGAGGGATGAAAGTACTAAGAGGTTATTAATGCCACCAAGTGGCAGAGAAGGCACTTAGAACAAACCCACGAGAATGCAGCACTTGATGCCCATCCCAGGCAATAACTGTAAATTTGTTAAGAATGTGTGGCCAAAGCCAGGAAAATGGAGCATACCTAAAATCTCAGGGCCCAGGAAAGTGAAGCAATGGTATAGATCTGAGCTGAGAGTGGTAGCACACACCTTTAATTTCAGGACTCAGGATGCAGAGGCAGGAGGATCACTGTGAATTCAAGACCAGCCTGCTCTCTGTATTGAGTTTTTCCAACCAACCAGAATGTATTGAGACTCTTCTAGGGGAGGAAGAGCTAATTTTCTTAAAGAATGTGGCCCCTGGGACGTCAACCACACCCTAATGGTTCCCCTAGAAGTACATGAACCATCAAATTGGCCTCAGTGAGTTGTAGAATTTTTATTCTAACTACTAATTTCTTTAATTTAAAAAAAAAATGAGTGTAGATTTCAAGGCCAGCCTGGGCTGCATAGTAAAGGAATGTTTCCAAAAGTGAAGAGGAAAAGGAAGAAATGGAGATGAAATTACCAAAGTTCTAGAAACATTCCACAGAGGCACAGAGCACATCCACTGCCTACTTGCCAGTGTCTCTAAATCCTTACCACAGGTTAGGCCAGTTTCATATGCTCCTGTAGGTTATATCAGCATCATCTCTTGGTCCACTTTTGAGTCAGCTGTAGTTTACGTTACAACTCCTAGCAAACTGATACCACTGAAGGGCATCACTTCCTTGGATTAAACTCTATGTGCTTCATTCTTCTGATATGATGTCAAGTAAGAAGCAGAACACTGGTTCAGAAGAGCCCTTCAGTAGGATTCCAACCTGACAGGAAACGTGAAATCTGGAGTTGTGTCCTCCCCATCTTACTGCCTTTGCCTCATCCAGCTGAAAGAGAAAGTGGATTTTGGTCCCCTGTGTTGGAGAAGGTAGTGTCACCAACTCCTTGAAAAACCTAAGAACTAATGTGATCCAAGAGAAACTTGAAGGAAGAGTGGAGTTTTCTCTAGATTAATAAAGAAGGTTCTCCAAACTGGGAAAAATAAGAAGCCTCTGGGTATTACCAGAGATGGAGACCTGTTTCTTACTCATTGAAGAAGTTATACATCTCAGAAGGAAAAGCTAAAAGGAATGTGTGAGGTAAGGTGTATCTCCCCTCTAGCCCCCAGGAAGAACCCACACCCCAAAAGTGTCACTGAAGCAGTAGAATGGATGAGGAAGCAGGGACAGCTAGACAGATACAGATGTCATCAATCAGCAAACAGTTGTCCTCATAAGGTTACTCAGAAGGTGCAGCCTACATAGAGCATCTCAGGAAACTCAAGGCAGCTGTCTCCACCCCCACCTGCATTGGAACAGATCATGTTCACTTCTGTTGTGCCCAGTGTAAGTATTTAGATTATAGGAAAGAGTGATGTGCAAGAAAGAGTCATCAGGATCACACTCGGTTTAGTTATCGTTCACTCTGAAACTGGAGACCGAGCCAAGGATGGCCAGCATCCATTTCAGACACTTGACTGACACTTTCTTGAGGACCATGCAAGTGAGTAGGTTTCCTGACTGTTTTTTTTTTTTCACTTTCACCCTTATAACAAAAGCTGGATTTCACTGAACTATATGAAAGAGTAAAAAAGGCTAAATAGTAAGTGGGTTTTTTGAAAGTCTGCCCACGTAACTTATACTGTGACATGCCTATCATGTGGTGGGAACAATCATTGATTGTGTGTTTCTCCTGAAAATAGAATGAAGAGTTGGAGACTTGGAGAGCTTATTTCTCAGAGATGGAATCTGTTTTGTTGAAAAGAGAATGGCCAGGACCAAGCTAGATTTGGTACTGTGCCTCTGTAATATGACTTAAAAACAGGCACAGAGATACATACTTCCAGCATGTTTGTGAGGGTTGTTTTAGATATATGGATGCTTATGTGCAGCCATACAAGTTTTTAGATTTTTTTTATTTCTGTAAAGAATAGTGTTGGGATTTTGAGTGTATCAAGTGGAATAATGGACCCAGATATAAACCGACACAGCCACAGCCACAAGATTTTTGAGAAAGATGTCAAAAATATGCACTAGAGAGAAGAAAAACTTCTATAATAGAGCTGGAAAATGGTATTTGCAGGTAGAATTAAATTAGGTCCTTGTCTCTTATTCTGTATAAAACACAACTCTAAATACAACAAAGACCCTAGTGTAAGACCTTAAACTCTAAACCTAAATGAAAAGGGAAATGCTGAGGAAATGCCTCAGAGGGTAAAGTGCTTCTTGCACAATCATGAGGACCTAAATTTGAGTCCTTAGAGCCCATGTGAAAATAGTCATGGTCACATGCATCTGTGATCCCAATGCCCTATGGTGACATGGGAAGCTGGGATAAGACACACTCATCTGGTATCTCAATGTCCTATGGTGACATGAGAAGCCATGGTCACACTCATCTGGGATCCCAGTGCCCTATGATGACATGGGAGGCTGAGATAGAAGAATCCCCAAAATCTCATAGGCTGTCTAGGCTGGCATGCACAACAGCAAGTAACAAAGAGATTCTGTGTTCTCAAGCAAAATGGAAGTCAAAGACTGACACATGAGGTCCTCTGACCTCTGCACACATGCCCTAGCATATGTGCAAGCCACATTCACATACACAAATGTACACACATCTATTACACATACATACAGAGAAAAAGAGAGAAAGAAACAGAGAGAGGGAGCTTCTTAAGAATGAAAGAAGTAGGGTAAGCACTTCAAGGTATAAGCATAAGCAATAAATAATGAATTTCTTAATGAGACAATGGACTCCAAGCACTCAGGATGTGATGCTAACAACTGACAAATGGACCTCATGAAATTAAAAGGCTTGTGAGCAACAAAGGAAATAGCTGATTGAGTGATGAGACATCCTACAGAATGGGAGAAAATAATTTTCTACCTAAATGTCTTACAAAGGGCTAATATATAGAATATACAAAATTCCCAACTGAACAATGAGAAATCAAACAATCCAATCAATAAATGAGTTAATGAAATGAACAGACAGTTCTCAAAAGAAAGATGAAACACAAATAGCCAATAAACCCTAAAAAATGCTCAACCTTACTAGCCATCAGAGAAAGACAAATTATAACTACACTGAGATTCCGTGTCTTTCCAGTCAGAGTAGGAGTCATTAGAAAAGAAATAGCAACAAATGCTGGTGAAAATGTGGATGAATGAGAAATCTTATACACTCTTCTAGAGGGAATGTACAGCAGTTCAGTCACTATAGAAATCAGTACGGAGGAACCTCAAAAAATCAACTACACTACCCAGCTATATCACTCTGCATATTTATCCAAAGAATTCAAAGTCAACATATCACATAGATATTTATGCATTGATGTTTACCAAATTTAGATCCACAATGGAAAAGTTGGGGAGCCAACTTAGGTATCCAAAAACAGGAATCCATAAAGGAAACAACATCATATATACATGGCATGTTTTCAATCACAAATGATGTAGTTATGAGATTTGCAGGAAAATGAATGTAACTGGGGATAACTATATCTTGTGGAGATAACCCCTCAGGCCCTGAAAGACAAGTATATGTTTTCTCTTATAAATGGTTATTAGATTTTATATAGAAATATAAAATCATGTATGTATATGTGATATGAGAATAAAAGGGGAACAAATGCACTAAAGGGGAGAGAAAAGGAGCAAGAGAGGAATATGTTCAAATGCATTACAGAGCTGCCTTAAAACGTTCTTATGTCAAGTGTGCAATTAATATATACAATAAAAATACATAAACAGTAAAAAGGCTATCTTTAGTAGTAATTTGACAGGGTCAAAGAGGTGGCCTCAGATTGCCTTGCTGTTAGCCAAGTTATTAAATCTTTTATTCCTCACTTACTTCAACTATGAAATGAAACAACATGGAAAGTGGAAGCATGTAATAGTACATTTGAAAATATAAATAGAACATATACCACAGCCTAATCATCAGAAGGTGGCAGCTGCTGATTTTTTGATCCACACCACTCTCCTCTCAATCTGTCATCTAGTTACTATTCTATTGTTACTGTTCTTTGAGGTGAAGTTCAGGAAATGTTGCCTTAGTTTTCTAGGGCTTGATAGAAAGCTTAATGGATTGAGCACTGTGTAAAAATTTTAAAATCTTATTATGCTTTCAAATCTTATAATGTAAAAAATTTTAAGTCATTTTCTTCAACAACAACAACAAAAATGTCTCACAACCTCTCAGTTATTTTCTACAAAGCAAATGAAAGAGAGGCAGAAGAAAACAATTTAATGAAAATTGGCTTTGCTCCCTAAAAGGAGAGCTTTTAATCTTCCCAAACTGGTCCTTTGATGTAGATAATTTCTAAGGGCAGGTCATTTATAGACTAAAAGATCATGTTAAGGCCTTTCTCTGGGGTGGCAAAGACTTGGTGAACCATTAAGAAAACCCGAATCATTAAAAACAGGAAAGAAAAAGGCTTTATGAGATGTAGAAGATCAAGGTCTCCAGCACACCAAAGCAAGCCACACAGGCCTGCAGACTCAGGGAGCTGCAGCCTGCATTCTCTCTGCGCGTTCTTTAAAAGCAGATAAAGAGCAATGAATCAATACATCACTGACAAGATTATTATTTTGTACAAGCTGAAGGTTGATGCGGGTCATTCCTACCAAAGCAAACAGAATTTGTTAATTTAATCCAACAGACTTGGCAGTGAGACCAAACAGGAATTTAATCAGCAGGAGAAGGTGGTGAGCATCTGAGAAAACTGAATGATTGCTGCAAAGAGAGTAAATATCATTACGGAAGGGTGCAGATATGAAAAGAGTGCTCCCTTCATGATTTCCATCTAGTTCACCAAACAACAAATAATTCTAAGTAAGCCACGTCTGGGACTTCAGCTACTTGTGCCTAGAAAATTTAGATTCACAAAGTTGTCCAGCCTCTCACCCTTCCTATTTTTCTTAAAACTGCAAGGTTATAAAGTGAAGGACTAAGGGTCCCATATTTCAAGGAAAAACAGCAACTGACTTATCAGAGTTTCTCATCAGAACAGAATATGCCAGTGCTCTGACACCAACTTAAAGGCTTTTAATACGAACAGAAAGCTCAGCCGCACAAGGCAGCCGCTGGTGTTCAGTTCACGAGTGAGTGTTGTCATCACCTTCAGAGCTAAGAGCATTCTTAGGGCATGACTATCATTACAGAAGGACAAATGAAGATTGCTTGTCTCCCTGCTATCCCGAGGCACATCCATGAAATAATCAGGAAAGTCACTTCAGACCCCACTTTTCCTGCACCCTACCTTGTTTCCTCCCTTCTTGCTTCATCGTTCTCTACAAATCTCCCAGAACTGCAGACTCTCCCTTTTCCAATCTAGTCTCTTTGAATTCCCCTTGTGAAAAGCATGAGCATTTGTACTCTCTTGCTAATAGGTCATATAGATTTGTAAACCTATATCCAGAACAGAAAGATTTGGGGTTTTTTTTTCCCAATTATGAAAATTCAGTGTTACCAAACCAATGAATTTATCAATTAGTTAAACTTAATCAATAAGCAAACTTCAATCTGGGTTTCACAAGAATGACAATCTAACTATGTAAAAAAAAGCAAAGATCCAAATTATTAGGTCTCACACAGTTGTCTTTAATGTTACATTACCCCAAAGTAAATGGCAAGTTTTAACTTTTCCTGGGTCAATGCAACACACACATCTACTCACCCCCAGGGGTCCACAACAGACCAAGTGCAAATCCCACCTAAGTCCAACTTGGTGAACCAAGGAGTTTATTGGATACTTACAGAAGCATAAATAACTCCAAGAAGGCTGCATCACAAAAGCCCACCCCAGCATGGGTGACAGCTTACAAAGCTGAGAACCTGGATCACAAAGCACAGCCTACAGGCAGCTCAACAGGCTGAGAGGAGCATCTCTGCCAGGTGCCTCAGTTTCTCTAAATCTCTTCCAGGTGACAGGTCTGGTCTTCACAGCTTGGCTTGGCTTCATCTCAGAGGACTCTCAGCTTTTATTGCTTACTCTGGAAGGGAGGGGCCTAGTGAATCTGGTCAGTTTCAGGGACGTCCTGAAGCTCCTTTGCGCTGTCTACCTTCTGGCTTGAGGAGCTTCTCCTTTAGGATGGAATGTTTCAGTCTAGGAGGAAACTGTTACACAATACTGTAGAAGAAAGTTTCCCTGCTTCAAGCAAGCCTAGTTCAAGAAATGAAGAGATAATAAAGACATAAATAGAAAAAAGAGAAATAACAGGGCTGATATTTTAAGGTATATAGTAAGAAATCAGAAATTCTTAGCTTAATGTAAAATAAAAATGCCTTTTCATGGATATTCTGTCTGGAGATAGTATACATGCATAGTTTTTATATGGTCTTGAATCATTTATTTACATATTTCATCTCTCAAATGAATAAAACTGTCTTTTTTGTGTATGCTGTTCACCTGTCTTCTCTTTACAACTATCAAAACAGGATGGAACTTTCTATAGAATTTCAATAAAGAGTCTAAATATCCCTTTAAATATCTATTTAGGTTGTTTCTAAAAGGCCACAAAAATCCCTTCTGCCTCTGTCTGTACCTTGTCCTTCAGCAATGTGTCCTTGCAGCTTGGAGCACTGAGTAGAAGGCATCTCCCCACACCAATTCTGAGCTGTCCTTATCACTTGCTTAGATTAATGGAATAGAGTATAAGGGGCAGCTTGTAACCTCAAAGTCTAGGCCTCATGAAAAATTCTGCTAGCTGTTCTTTCCTTTTCATGGTGTTATATTGAAAGTGCCACTGAGAAAATAGCCTCTAATAGCATGAAAAATAAGGACCTAGCTGCCCTGATAAATGCCCTCCATAACAAACCACCCCAAACCAAGGTCCTCCAAGATCATCCAAGCCTATTCATGCTACCAATTATACAGCAACATGAGCTATTCCAGGCTAGGTAAGAAGATCCATTCCATTGTATCCAATACAATTGTTTACCCACAAAATAATGAGCACTAAGTACATACTGCATTAGAATATTACACTTTGTAATTTTAATTGTGCTGTTACAAGTAACTGGTAAATAATTGGCACTAGGAGAGAAACAGCACAATAAAACTTATGACATTTAGCACTGGCTTTGAAACAAGGAGGAGCATTGATCTAGAAGAGTAATAAAGTAGTTGTTGATATAGCATTGTGAGAAAATACTACTATATGATAGCAGTGGGTCACACTGTTACAAACATAAAAACTTAAAAGTTAGAAAATTTGCCTTAATAACCTATTATTCTGCCTTGGGCTATCTCTGGTGAGTATCTTCAAAGTCAAAACATAAAATTTCTAATTATGCATGATAAAGCAAGGAGAAAAGAAAATAATGAAAGAATTAACTTATTATTTACAAACAGAATTTAAAGAAAGCTGCTAAATTGGAATTTAGTATGTATCTTATCCTTAGTCCTTGGAGCTGGCAATGCAGCCAAAATTTTAAAAATTATCTCAAAAATGGAGAGACAGGTCAGCTATTGTTCTTCCAGAGAATTGAGTTCAGTCTTCAGCACCAACATCAGGAGGCTCACAACCACCTGTAACTACAGCCGGGGGGGGGGGGGGGCTCTCATGACACACCCTCTTCAGGACTCTACAGGCAAGCACACACACACACAATTAAAAATAGAGTAAATCTTAAAACATAAAAAAGAAAAGAAATTTTCTTAATTAAAGGCAAGTCAAAACTAGATTATAGCATATTCCTATAATCCTAGCACTTGGGAGGTGGATGTGGGGGGATCAAGGTTGAAGTCCTTCCTCAACTATATACTGTGCTCAAGAAACAACCTGAACTACATGAAACCACATCCCCTCACAAATATTAAACCAAAGGGTACAAAACCCTTACTTGTGACCTCAGAAATATTTAACTAAACCTCTTAGAAATATGCAAAACCTTAAAGACATGTAGAGCAAGGTTCCTCAACACACTATCACACAAATGCAGGTCTGCTCAAAATGTTGTGAATATGGCTTTGTGGGTATGCACTCAATCCTGATAAAATAAGAAATGCACAGAGTTCTTTTGGGTGTTTTGTATATTTGAGACAGGGTCTCTCCTACAAAGCCTTGGGTATCTTGGAACTCACTACATAGCCCAACAAGGCTGGCCTTGAATTCACAGAGATCCACCTGCCTCTACTTCCTGAATCCTGAGATTAAAGGTGTGCATCTCCCTGCCTCGCTAAGAAATGAACAAAGATTTTAAGAGAACTGTATAATTTCAGCATGTACTGAAATGGAGGAAGAAAGTCAAGACAAAAATAGACATTTGGACCTCCAGCTTCCCACTGACAAGGATTAGGGAAAAAACAAAAACAAAAAACTCAACTACAAACAAAAGCAACACAATATGGAGCCAAGTTATTATAATGGAGTTACTCTCTAAGCTAAGAACATGTCTGGACAACAGAATGAGGAAATGTGCACCTGCTTGGATTTTTTGCAGTGTCCACAGGAAAGTTATTCCCATTATTCCCCTTTTAAATTCATGTGGGTTTTTTATTTGTTGGTTGGTTGGCTTATATTTGGTATTTTTGTTTTGTTTTGTTTTTCAGTTAGCCTGTTAGATTTTTCACTGTAGCTTGTGTAGACTGAAAAACAAATGCTTGTCCTCCTTCTTGGACAGGTTTCACAATCAAGGACCTGGTGTAGAGAATTTCATTCATATCTATACTTCATTCAGACAACAAAATTCTGGTCCTTAAGCATGAGTCCACATGGATATACGACTTCTACGGGAGTTCTAGGGATACAATTCTTACTTGAATCTTCAATACACATGCACACAGAGGAGGAGGGGTGGGAGGAAGAAGGAGGAGGAGGAACAGGTGAACTTACATTCACGTGGGAAAGATATGAGCCATCTGTAAAGGATGTAAGCCAAAAGGTCCCCAAAGGCCCTCTAATTCTTGTATCATGTGTGTACCACTTCAATGTGACTTTGTTTTGATGTACTTCTGAGAAGGGCATTTATTTTCCTACCCTTGAATCTGGGCAGGCCTCAATGACACATTTTTTCCCACATGGTAAGTTTCCAGGCTGACACAATAAGCTGGATCAAGCCAAACTAAAAGTAAAGCAACAGGCCTACAAAGCAACTCCTGGGCAAGTTCCCTGGCCTCAGAGAACAAAGGACAGAGAAATCAAATCACACCCCTGAGGAGTGATGATGTGCCAGCCAGGAGTTAAGACTAAGCCCAGGTATGGTCAAAAGCTAAGTCCATGGGCAGCCTCTGGATGCCATTCCTTTGTACAGAGTTTTCTGGGATAGAAGTTTGGCAGGGACAAGTACCGAATTCCCCCCAAGTGCCTGCCTTGAGGAGATTTCTATCAGGGTCCAGAACAGATGATACAAGCAGCTAAGGATACTAATCTGAGGGATATTCAATCAATCTGTGCACACTGAGTTCTTTAGTCCATTCACTTTATTCTTCTAAGCCAAGTCGAGCTACACAGTTTCTTTTCTGTTCTCTTCTCTGTCCCTTCTGCCCTCAGTCCCTTCTGCTGTTCTCTCATGTCTGTCTAGTTCTTTCCATCTCTGTCTTTATCTTTGTTCTAAATCAATTCTCCCTGTGCTGTGAGGGGACCAGTATATATAAACAAACAGTAATTCTTTGGCAAAGCAGGTCAGCTTGAAGTTTTCAGGGTCACAGAGAGAGGTGATAAGGATCCACACATAGAGCAATAAATGTCAGCTTCTAATTACAACCCAAAAGGAGAGTGACTAAAGGGAGTTCTCTGGTAGGGTCAACTAAAGGCTTAAATCAATTAGGTAATCTAGGAATAGCACCTGGATGAGGAGGAATTAAAACTTAGTTTGCACAGGAAAGAAGCTTGGCACCTGTCACCTGCCTGCCCTTGATAGCAATCTCCTTGGGTCAGTGGGAAGTAACTGCCTTAACTCAGTAACTAGCAAGTGGCTAAAACATCATCCCAGGAATGTGAGCAGTAAATCTCTTAAGTTAGGGTCTTGTGTAAATAACCCAGGGTTAAGGTAAGGAGTTGAGGATTTAATTGTTAGTGGTTATTTTCTCTATCTGTGGGTGAGATGAGCTAATGTTTATCTATGTGTAGTTTTGTCCTTGGAAAAAAAGCATGTTTGCTGAAATACTTTTGTCTGGAGAATGGACCTGGCCAGATATATGTTAATAAAAAAATAAACACCGCTGGGGAGAGTTATCCAATTAACCCAAATGTATAGGGAAAGTTGTGCCCAAGATTAAGATGCAATCATGAGATTACATGTACGTACAACATAGAAATGCACAGTAAATGGGGAGAATCATAGCTGTTATTACATAAGAAACTTACAACAAGAGACAGCCAGTTCATTCAAAAGGCAGTAATCCCATAATGCCTTGTGTAATGGTTTCCTCTAACAGAACCCTTAGTTCTGATAGGTTGACCTTCTGAACTCTAGTTGTCACTGTTGTATACTCCCGTAGACTTTTGCTACCAGTGGCTCTCAATAGATAGGATTGTCCAGCTTGTGCAGGGATTAGCTGGAAGTTCTAACCAAATACTCAGTCTTAAGAGATCTAAATCAGAGGCCACAAGAAGTTTTGCACTTGCTACCTTGGAATATTGACAAAAGATTGCCACAAAGAAACTATTACTGTCCATTGAAGAATAGAGGGCCACATGAGGCAGGGATATAGTTCATACCAAATTAAGCATTCCAGACAACCAGCCAATAGCCAGACAACTTCCACTTGTCCTCTAAGCCATCTTCCACTATCCAGCCCATTGGAACCAGAGAGCCTGCGTGTGTGGAGGCTCTCAGAAGAGAGCTCAGCAGAACTACCCTGTTGAGTTTAGCACACATCTTTAACCCCCAGGGTGAGGGAACTATTGTTGCATGTGGTTCCTTATTCATTAATAAATAACTGACATATAAAGTAAATACATCCTGATTTTCCAACACAATCAAATTTGTACATAATCTGTCTGATTAGCTTTAAGGAAATCAATAAATGCTATTTCTAATTGAAACACAGTCCTCCTAGGAAGTAAGTACTAAAATGTGTTCAGTAGTGATGTTGACCTGAAGGAACATCACCTTCCATGTAGAATACTTAGTGTGGAAATCTTTTTAAACCTTTTTAAAACTTCTAGAATTTTTTCTACAAGTACAAATCAAGATTGAAGGAAAATAATAATCAAATTCAACTGCCTTCTATCTGCAGAGATATTACAGACACTACTCAGAAACATTTAAGTCCAATAAATTTCTTGAACATTCTTCCCCAGGGGTCACTGCCTCGTGGCCACTCTTGCTGCCACAGCCATCCATGGAAAAACACAGATATATAAAAGATAAAATGAGGTGAGGAGTGAGGAGCTTCAGATGAAGGGGCAAAGATGAATTACTGTTATAATGACACCCTGAACAATCACATTTCTATAATATATTTTTGCTTGAATTGCTTCCCAGCTAGACCTCTCCTTTGGGAGATGCTGTGTAATTTCTCTGGCTATATGATAGAACCAAGATGAAAGATAACTCACAAGCTCCTGTGGCTTAAAATATAATGGTTGAAAATTGGTGGGTTATTTTTAAAGGGTTTTTTTCTTGTTTGACAAGGAAAAGCAGAACTATGCTTAGCACCCCACCCCTGTCCTTCAGAAAGCAATAGAGGTCAAATTGCTTCTTCTCTGTTTTTAAAGACATGGCTTTAGAAAATGAAGCAAATGTTTGATGAGCGTTAATATAGTACCTTAAATGACACTTTCCTCCACTCCTTCCCAACAGATCAAAACTTCTTAATACAAAGTGTATTCAGATAGAGAAGGGAAATGCATTTAAAAAAACATCCATAGTTAAATGTCTATAATTACCAAGGCTGTCACTGTAAATTATATACTGTATAGAATAGTCAGATAGATGCTATGACTGCCTATTTTAACTCCCACTACTATTGGAAGATATAAAATTCACAAATTTGTATATCTAGAACCTTATCACTACAGATAGCTAATCAGAATTAGAATATATTGATCACATATTAAAATTAAGTTATTTCAAGCCTTCTGGACTAATTTAGTACCAGTAGCATCTCTGTTCCAATATACTAAATTTGAAGGTACTTATGCTTGAAAAATATGTAAATTTTTAATGAAAAGATAAGACCAAAATATCTTGGCACATTTTTTTTCTTGTATATAAGAAATTGAAACTCCAAGAGCTGGGATACCATGTCTGTGAAGCAGGGCAACTTCAGGGAATGTGCTGACTTGAGAAGTACCCCTTCCTGGACTCTCTGGCTCATGTTTTCTCCACTTCACTTTTACTGGACTGGCCAGTATGGACAGGAGAAGATCCCAATCCCCTAAACCCCAAATCCAGAAGTTACCAAACTGAGTGGAAAATTTCTACAGTCTTTCAGTCATTACCCTATCCCTGACTTATTTGTTCAGATTCACTAGAGACAAGAAGAGTGACAACGTATAAAACACTCTAGAAGATTCTAATGTGCAGCTTGTGACAGGATCCGCTGAAATATGTTTCCTTGACTCTTTAAAGGACCAGACCTAGGAATTGTTGCCTTACATCACAGAGTTTGTGACTCTCTTTGGTCCTATACAAGAACCCAATACTAAAATCTTGCACTCTTGCAAAGGGAAAAACAAAAAGGGCTGGATGGAGAATAGTTAAAATAGATGGTCTTATGAACATGTCATGTCAATGATACAGACAAGAGATTAGCAATAAGAGAGGAGTGTAAAGAGAAAAGCAAACTCATCTGTTTAGCAGTGTACATCTGTGTAAACTGCTAAGCAACCTTGTAATCATACATAAAGATTGTATATGGGTTTGTTTCACTTTATCACTAAAACCACTTGCAAAATGCCATGCTTATCTGTTCACAGGTTATTAAATTATAGGCAATGTGGCTGACACATATTTTTAGATATTGTCCTAGTTTTCTTTCATTACTGTGATGTAACACTGACCAACAGCAACCTGGCTTACATTTCCACATCAGTCTGTCATTGAGGAGGCCAACGCAGGAACTCAAACAGGAACCCAGAGGCAGGAACTGAAACAGAAGCCTTATGCCTCTCACTGAATTGCTGCTCACTAGCTTGCTCAGCTTTCTTTCATATGCAAACCAGGATAACCTGCCCAGAGAGATCACCCATAGTGGGCTGGACCCTTATACATCAATCATTAATAAGAAAATGCCCCATAGGCTTGCCTACAAGCCCTCTAATGGAGGCATTTTCACAGCTGAGAAGGCCTCTTCCCACTTGACTCTTACTCATGTCAAGTAGACACCTATCTAGCACAGACTTTATGATATTGGAGGGAAACATAAGTAAAATTTCATATACCAAATCTAAATCAAGTCAGAATTAGGTATAGTCACATCACAACACAAAGTATTTACAATCTAAAGAGGAAGCTAAAAGTCTCTCTGTTGACCCTCAATTCTACCTCCCCTTTCAAGGACTTATAAAGTTTAGTCAGGTTTCCTCAAACCTCAGAGATAAGTAGAAAAGATAACATCTTCTCATTGGCATAAGACAGTAAACAAAGATGGTTTGGGTAACTTGCTCAACTTTAGCACCAAGGTTGAAAACCCGATACTGAGCTGAAGCCTAAGGCCACTTAAGTTCCCAGGTAAAGCAGGACATAGCAGCAGTAGGACCAAGGTGACACACTACCTTCTTGCAAGATAGAAATTTCTTTGGTCAAATATTAATTTAGATCATATTTTGTTCCAAATGTGAAATGTTTGTCCTAAATATTCTAACCCTGTGCTACCTATTAAACAAAGAGAATGTCTCTGAAGTTGCCAAGTTCAGTTCCATGTGAAAATAGAATGCCTCATACTCCAGAAACAAGGATTAGGAAGGTCTCAGACAGAACTGGGAAGGCAGAAAATAAAAGCGTATCTGGTTTTGTTCTGATGTTCTAGCTTGAGGCATCTTTTATAGAACTGATCGCTTTGTTTTTCTGCCTTGCCACCAATTCTTCTCTACTACATTAAACCCCACACATGGCAAACACGAGTTAATTAAGCATTATATTACATCATATTAATATAAATGTTTCAGATGCTCCTCCTTAAAACATGATGGCATAATTACTATTTCCCTGAAGGAGAAATTAATTTACATTGTTAACGGAAATACTTAGAAACAAACACATTTAAATGTTTAACCATTGGTTTGAAAGGAACAGATTAAAAGAAGTGAGATTTTAATCAAAACATTAACATTTAGATGGTCCAGCAAGGTAATGTGGAGAGGCGAACATGTGATTTTGCCATTTTAATCATTTTGAAAGAGCCTTTCAAATAACCTCATTCACTTTCACTCTAAGAACAGAACATGAATGCTGTCAATATCTCACTTCGCCTCCTTGAAGTCTAATCATGAATATCATCAAGAAAGCATTTCTTCCAGCTCATCAATCTCTCTTCCTTCAATAAATTAAAACTTCACAAGCATCAACAAACAGCTCTGATGTGAAATAATATCAGGGCTAAAACCACAAGGCTGCAAGGAGCTTTCAGCAATTACACGCTGCCTCTGCACATCCGCATCCAATAGAACCTCGCAAACCAATGGTTCTCAACCTGCACCGCACATTGAGAAGTCTTAAAATTCTAGTGCCCCAGAAATTTTAAACTTGCAGAAATTCTAATTCAATTGGTCCTAGAGCTACAGCGTGAGCACCAAGATTTTGCTATAATTTCTTTGGGTGAATTCAATCTGCAGCTCCACGCCAAAGCCCACCAGAGACTACTACAAAAAGGCCTGCAGTGGAGCAAAGCTAAGCTTACTTACTTCATGAAGCAAGAAAGACACCAGGAGAACTTGGGATTTCTCAGTAAGATGGAAGACATTGGATGGTTTTATGGAGGGGGTAGGGAAACAGGACTGTTCGGAATTGAAAGGTATCAAGAAATAGTAGAACACTAGTGATGGGTACCCTGACTTTCTTCCATAGAAAACAAGGACTAGGGAAGTGCTGACATGGGCAGAGATGCAGAGGTCACTCAGAGGGCAAGGCTGTGAGTGCAAAGAATGAGACAGAAGTCACTTTGTGGTTTAGATCCAGCCTGGTCACTGCTCCGTTGTAAGCACAGTATATTTATGCTCTCTGGTAAACCTCATGGTCTTGCTGTCAGAAAGCCCAGCTCTCCTTTTCTGGATTGATTTAGTACAGTCATTTCTAGTATCTTCACAGGGTTGAGAAGCACTGGTTTCAGCAAACTGAAGACCCCACCTGGAGCTATCCAGTTGTGTGCCCACCATCCAGGGTTTAAATCTGACTTACCAGATAAATGCTGGATTTCTCCACAGGGGAAAACTTCCCAAATCAGAACCTTGTCAGGTAAAAGCATGTACCTATTTTCCCTTAATAGATTGTCCTCATTTGATTTCTGCTGATGTGATAAATACCATGACCAAAAGCAACTTGGGGAGGAGAGGGTTATTTTGCTTACAAGTTAGAGTGCAGCATCAAGGGAAGCCAGGGCAGGAGCTCAAGAAAGGTACCCAGAAGCTCAGGCCCTGGAGGGGTGCTGCTACCTGACATGTTCCAATTAGCTTGATCAGATAGATACAGCCCAGGCCCACTTACCCAGAGATGCCATTGCTCACAGTGGCCTCTGCCCTCTTATGTCAATTAGCAATCAAGAAAATACCTCACAGACGAGGTCCAGGCCTATCTGATTTAGCAAAGTGCTCAGTTGAGAGTCCTTCTTCCTAGGAATGTCTGGGTTTGTCAAACAGATAAAAACTATGACCTAAATTATCAAGTTATGACTATACAGTTCAAGTTTAAGTAAATACATACTTAACAAAGGCTAGCCAAATCTAGCATTTTAAAAGAAAATTGATGTAAAATAGCTCACTCTGTAACCATTAATTTTAAAACATTCATCACACAGGCTTAAAACTCATATTCTACTGACTCTTTTCATATACTGAGTTCTCATTTTGTCCTTTATATATCTATATTTTTTCATGGCTGCCTGAGGCAGAAAATGATGATGAGGAAGTGACCCTAGGAAAGAACTCTACTGGACTTAGATGTTTCTAAGTAGAATCTGCAATATGTTAAGGAAACCATTGCTAATTTTCACAGTTACTAGCTCACAGTTGCCATAGCAGAACATTGCATTGTTTTCAATGAAAATTGGATGTTGAATTCTTCTCAGGTAAGGTGTGCCATGCCCATTGATTTCCCAATATGACACCCAACACTAAATTTCCAGTCTAGATATGGGCAGATCAACAGAAATAGTCTCCTGGAAATTTCCAGCAAGAAATGCAGACCCAGAAGATGTAGCTTCCACAAATCACTGGATCTTAAGAAAAATAAATCAGAAGGAGAGGAAGTACATATGCTAAAATTTTGCTCCCACATTCATCAAAAAGATGGTTGTCTGTAAGGAAGTGGAGATAGGCCAGGAATGCCACAGGAAATGGTGACTCTCCCTCTACATGGAGAGACTCACAGGACTGAGAATTAAGGGATTCCACTTGCCCTTCACCAACTGAATTGCAGTTAATACAGTGAGGCTTATTATCATGTCTAAATCTAGTCATAATTCAAAATTCTCATAAGTATAGTAGTATTTCTCTACGTACTTGCTTATTAATATTCCATTTGAAAGTTCATTTGTTAGAGAGATGGTTGCTTTGGTTCAATGCTAACAAATTGGAAGTTGAAATGCATTCTTACCATAGTTGCACAGAAAAGAACAGATTTAGTTATGAAGTCATGAGTAACATTAACATTTGTTAAACTCTCTGTGCTGTGCTCTCTTAGAATATACAAAAGTCACAAAGGAAATGCTAGCAACCGTAGCAAACTGACCTACGCTCCACGTGGCAGTTCAGCAAAAACCCTATTCATCCTTATTCCTCTTTCAGCCAGCCACAAGCCTCTTGACCCCAATGCCAGCCTATGCAGCTGCTCAAGATGAGGAGTGCTTTGAAAACAGAGAGCAGGAAGCAGATGTAGCCATGGAGATGGCCACTTCTCAGTGAAGTTAAAGAGAACTCTCAGAATGACCAGAAGGTACAAAGCACTGTTCAAAGGAAGAGCACCAAATATGTCAAGAGCATGTCAGTCTTATTCTCAGCCAGCCAAACATACCTTTTTGAAAGTAGTCAGCCAGCCCTGCCCTAGGATAGCACAGTAATAAAGGCAGCTCTCATTTTCCAGATTTGATTCATGGAGATGTAATCATGACAAGACAAGGATCACAAACTGTTAACATGTAGAAGCACTTGCAACTAAGACTAGACAGTCTTTGAAATCATTCTAGACTAATGAGTTAAAGACTGCCAAAGATATTCTTCTGGAACAAGCTTTCCACAATCCCTTCCTGAAATAGGTAGGACATAATTAAGGGATGTGTCTGTGTCTTCCTCAGCCTAACACTTTAACAATGTCCAGCCCACTGTTGACTTATGGCCACCGACAACACAAACTCATAGTACTTGTTAAAACTACAGGTGGCAAGATGTGGCCTAAGAGTCTAAATACTCAGCAAGTTCCCGCAGATGATACTATACCCACTATTTTATGAGAAATCCTGTGAAAAAATGGAGTGGAAACCATCCAACAGAACATCCAGGATTCAGGCTCAAAGGAAAGAGCCTACAAATCTCACTTGCCATTTCTGGGGAATACACAAGAGGAAATGAAAGTCCTCGTATGGTCAATAAATGCCATACTGTGTGCCTGCCACATCCAGTGTTAAGTGGGGGAGTAAAAATTAGAGTGCAAAGAGCATTGTAAGATTCAGTCTGGAGTCAGCTCACTTTAGGCCGAGCACATCATTACTGAACTAAAATAGGGATTCAGAGCAAAAATTAAACTTCTGCTGAAAACTCAGTAATAAAAGCATTTAAAATATGCTACATATGGAAGCAGGTGTATCTCTGATTCTTTTGCCTGCCTTGAGACGCCTTTCCTCCTGGTTGGTTACCTTGTCCACCCCCAATATGAGGACTTTCGTCATGTCTTACTGTATCTTGTTTTGTCCTGTTTGGCTGTCATCTATGGCAGGAAATGGAAAGGGGGTGGACCAGGAGGAAAGAGAAGGTGGGGGGAGGGTTGGGAGCAGTGGAGGGAGGGGAAACTGAGGTTGAGATGTATTGTATGAGAGAAGGATCTATTTTCGATTTAAAAATTAAAAAAGAACATCGAGTTCTTTCTGAGGCAATACCTAGCATAGAGGGTGGACAGACATGCATGTGACTATTTTAAAACAAGAAGGTCTTGAAGTAAGAGATCAAAGCTCGGATATGACTCCCATCCCACTGAGTCAGTTCTTTCTACTAGAATCAGAGTGCTGGTGAACTTTTGATCTGCCCTCTCTTTCTCTGGAAGCAAAGATCCAAACGCTGCTATCAAACTCGTGAAGAAAGGATAGAAGTATGACACATAAGTCACTGTTGATTTTCCCATGCACTCTACAGAAAGACACTGTAGACATCATACCCACTCCATACATGCTATCAAAACCCACTAGAAATATCCTCTGGGCTTGCTATAATAAGCTAAGCTTACTTAAGAATAAGTACCTGAGACTATCTTAATTGTCATCATAGAACCTACATCCTCTAACTGATGGAAGCAGATGCAGAGATCCACAACCAAGCACTGGGCTGAGCTCTGGGAATTCAGTTGAAGAGGGGGTGGAGGGATTATATGAGCAAAGGGGCATCAAGATCATGACAGGAAAAGCCCCAGAGAGAGCTGACCTGAGCTTGTGGGAGCTCACGGACTCTGCATGGA
This sequence comes from Onychomys torridus, assembly GCF_903995425.1. Lineage (NCBI taxonomy): Eukaryota > Metazoa > Chordata > Mammalia > Rodentia > Cricetidae > Onychomys > Onychomys torridus. The sequence continues at coordinate 67,545,225 of NC_050445.1, read as the reverse complement.
CAGCTAGGGTGCCAGCATGGAACTGACCTTGACCCTTTACAGCTGGGTGACAGTTGTGTAGCTTGGTCTTTTGTGGGGCGCCTAGCAGTGGAGCCAGGACCTGTCCCTGAGCTGGCACTTTAGAACCTATTCTCTATGATGGTATGCCTTGTTCAGCCTTGATGCAGTGGGGAGAGCTAGTTCCTTCTGCAACTTGATATGCCATGCTTTGTGGATTCCCAAGGGGGACTTTACCCCATTTGAATGGAGAGGAAGGATGAGTGTATGAAGGGATGGAAGTGAGGTGGGGGAGGGAGCAGGAGGAGAGAAGGGAGGGGAAACTGTGGTCGGTGCATAAATAAAATACCTGAGACACTTTCATGAACACTAATAGATCTAAGTTATAAGATATAACAACTATTAATTCCATTTCACTTTCATAGCGTCAGTTTATAAATGAATGATGAGCCAGATAGCCCAAAAGGTGAATGTGTTTCTCACACAAACCCAATGACCTGAGTTTGATCCCTAAATCCCACAGCGGAAGGAAAGAACCAACTCCCAAAAGTTGTCCTTTGACTTACATATGCCCTCCATGGTACACATGTGCACACACACACAAATGCACACAGAACAAAAAAATTAAATATTGTGTGAACTATTGATGCTCATAATTTTATACCACATAATAATTTTTAAAACCTAGTTAGAACTGGGTAGTGGTGGCACATGCCTTTAGTCCCAGCACTTGGGAGGCCAGAGGCAGGCTGATCTCAGTGAGTTCAAAGCCAGCCTAGTCTACAGAATGAGTTCTAGGAAAGCCAAAGCTGTTACATAGAGAAATCTTCTCTCAAAAAAAAAAAAAAAATTAATGAAAAATTAAAAAAAAAAATGGGGGTATGGTTTGACTTTGAAACAGCTCTATGAGGGAACACTATTATTGGGTATTTTGTCACAATAAATTGCTAATACATGTGGTTCTATCAACATCTTACCCAAACCAAAATAACAAAAGCATACACTGAAAAAAAATAATTAAAACTGACAGAAAAATGTTTCAGTACTGAAATGGTCAAATATGGAAATTTCCCTGCATCCCATTAATGTTTACTAATGAAATGTAGTGCTTTATAACATGGACATTTAGAGCTTATTTCTTTTTTCAAAAAGGTTTATTTTGAATTCTCATCTCTCTGCATGGATGTACACATGAGTGCAGATGCCCACTAAGGCCAGAAGGGGGCACTGCAGGCTCTAGAGCTGGAGTTACAGGTGCTGACATGGGTGCTGGGAACTGAACTTGCGGACTGCTCTGACTGCTCACTTTCTTGCCAGGCCTTGAGGTTATTTTCTTAACAGGAGTTTTATTGTACGACAAAAAGGAATTTTTTAGGTACAAATACATTCCAAAGTGACAGTCCCCAGTGGCCACTGTGCCTCTTTAGCTCATGTCTCCTTCCCTACAACGTGCTTTGTTTTTAGCATATATAGTCTTCAAAGGTTTTTGCTACAAAAGGAAAAAGTTCATGTAGTTGGAGTTTTCCTGCCTGGCCCACAGTCAGGACAAATCTCTCTCACCTGCCAGGTATATTAAGTATTAGACTCAGGTTCTTTAGGATAGGACACCTTTTGGAATGATCTTTGTAACATGCCACCCATGCTCTAGACTTCCCTGGATTTTACTATGTGTTTTTTGCCTGATATTGTTTGCACTTATTGTAATTCTAACTTATCTAGGTCATTATCCCTCATTACTCCTGGATAATATTTGATAACAATTTCTTTGTATATAGTCTTGTATTAGGTTAGAACCTTCTTATTTAGACAAAAGGGGGAGATGTAGTGGATAGCCATCCCTGCCTTGGCCTGGAAATTCCAACCCCCACTGAGGCTTCGACAATGGTCACGCCCACAAGGCGGGGTGGAGGAGGAAGCGGAAGACCCAGGATCCAGAGGAGGGCTCTTGCTTGGTTCTGGGACGCTGGACGCAGGAAGTAGACCAAGCAGAGTTCTCCAGAGAACACTGCCAGACTGTGCCATACCTTTGCCAGACCCTGCAACCTACCCCTTCATTTGTAAGTTACCCCACAAAATAAACCTCCCTTTTGACTACGTGGAGTGGCCTTCATAATTTCTCCAGTAAGTTCAGGCTTTTGTTTTCCTCTTCTTTTTTACTGTAACCCCATACATTCTGACCACAGCTGTCCACTCCAGCCCCCATTATTCCCAAAAATCCTGACTAACTGACTTGGAAAGCATATCGCTTTAGCACATTAACTTCCACCAGGGCACCTTTTTTTTCCACACCTGACTCTCCTGCCCTGAAATTTTATAGCCATTCTAACTAACAGTTTTCTAGGTAATAAATTATATATGACATCTGTCTTGTCCTTGTTTTTTTAAATCCCTGTACCTCTTAAAAGCCTTGCTGATGCCCTCATTGTGGAAACCAGGCCACCTGGAGCTGCCTTCATGAGGGCTTGTCCCCATACCTTTCTCTGCCTTTGTCTTTGTCCTCCGTTCTGGTCTTCTTCCACCTTTCTTTCCAGGAAAAAAAAAAAAGTTGAGCCTCTTTTTATTTCACGAATTCTTCTTCATGCCCCATATCACCATCTTGAGTTAGTAAAATGCGAACATTTCTTTCTCCACCACAATTGTGACCTTTCTATTTAAAATTTAAATACGATTGTTCTAACTGGTGACGTAATCTGCCATGCATCACACCAGTCCTCCCACAAGAGCACTTACACTTGATACCTTAGAACATTGTTGTAGACTGGGACACTTACATCATATAGTCACATCTTAGTTCCTAAATTTGCTTTTGTGTTAACTTTGAAAATCAAATGGAAGATGGGGGAGTTCCAACATGTTTATATCATCAATATTTTCTCTTAAAGACTACCAAAAGATAAATGTTATAAAGAACTGTTAGATAAAGTTTCTCTTCATATAATACAAATTCAGCAGAAGGAATACAAATTCATACAGGAATCCTACTCTCTTTATGAAGCCAGACATTAGAGACATTTGCTAATGTGCACAATGTGATCATTGACTGATATTGTCACCTTGACAGGTTCAAAAATCACCCAGGAGGCAAGCCTGCTTCTGGTCATACCTGCAAGATGTTATCTAGTATAGGTTTGCCTCTAGGCACACCTGCAAGAGGTTATCTAGCATAGGTTAGCTTCTGGGCACACCTGCAAAAGGTTATCTAGCATAGGTTAGCCCCTGGGCATGCTTGTGAAAATTATCATGATCAGTCTAATTGAAGGAAGACCCACCTCAGTTGTGGACTGCACCCTCTTCATGAAGAAAGGATGAGCTGAGCACCACCATTTATCCCTCTTTGCTTCCTGACCTGATGTGACCAGCTGCCTCAAGCCCTCCTCAAGGGCTTCCTCAACAGAAATGACTACATCCTGGAACTTTAAGCTAAAGGGAACCATTCCTTTTTTAACTGGTCTTTGTCAGGGAATTTTGTCAATAGGAAAAAGTAACTAATACATAGACCGATGCCATAATTCTTATTAAATAATTACTAAAAGAATAAATGATAATATACTTTATAATACAATCACTAAGAATTATTCTACATATGTCACTATGCAATAATTTTACTACAGTTAATTAAATTCTTTTTTCAAAAGACAAACCCTGTTTGTTGTTTTGCTTGGGTGTTTTTTTTTTTTTTTTTGCTTGTTTGTTTTATTTTGGTTTTGTTTTCTTTTAATTAAGCTCAATGAATATAAAATTATTCAGCCAAGACATTACAAAATTGCATGTATACTCTCAATTTCTGTACTGAGAATTTCACTGAATAATGTGTCTTTCATAAACAAATTAGCCTCTCAGTGATGCTGCACTGCGGCACAGGATAGCCCAGGATCTGTCAGCACTTACACATGCACAAGACAGAAGTGCCGTCAGCCTGCATGTTGTCATTTTGTCAAGAGGTGGGGAGAACTTACAAACAAGAGGGTTGGGGATTTAGCTCAGTGGCAAAGTGCTTACCTAGCAAGCGCAAGGCTCTGGGTTCGATCCTCAGCTCAAAAAACAAACAAACTAACAAACAAAAACAAGAATGAGACAGAAAAACACCATAGCATTTTCTGATGACCTGTGGAGTGGGGAGCAGTCATCCACAGCCATGGCTTGTAGTAGAATATTTAAGGTGTGTTACTTTTGTTTATGTTGCATTTATTTAACTCTGTGAAGATGTGTTACTGTGCCTGTCTAAAACACCTGATGGTCTAATAAAGAACTGAACAGCCAATAGCAAGGCAGGAGAGAAAAATAGGCAGGGATGGCAGGCAGAGAGGATAAATAGGAGAAATCTGGGAGAAGAAAAAAAATCCAGCAGCCAGAGAAGGAGGAGGACTACAGGGGCCAGCCACCCAAGTACACTGCAAGCCAGGAAGTAAGAATAAGATTTACAGAACTAAGAGAAAGAGAGAAGCCCAGAGGCAAAGAAAGACAGGATAAGTTAAGATAAGGAAAGCTGGCAAGAAACTAAACCAAGTTAAGGCCAGGCATTCATAAGGAATAATAAGCCTCTATGTGTGAATTTATTTGCCCCCCCAAAGCCAAAAGAGTAATAAACAAACAACAATAATGGCTACTTCCACAGTGCATCTTCCTTGAGTTACCATCTGCTGTGGGATGTCTATCTATATGCTGTGAATATGCACTGCTCCCATTGGATAATAAATAAAGCTGAGCTGCATTGGCCTATGGCAGGGCAGGAAGGATCCAGGCAGAAAAACTCAAGAGAGAGAGTGAAAGGATTAATGAGAGTAAGGGGAGACACCAAACCACCATCCAAGAAGCAACATGTAACGGGACACAGGTAAAGCCATGGAACATGTGGCAATATATCGATTAATAATTATGGATTGAGATTAGGCCATAGACTGTGTAAATAGTAGAAGCCTCTGTGTGTTTACTTGGAACCAAGCAGCTGCAGAACCGCAGGGCCAGGCAGGACTGGAGAAACTTCCAGCTACATTTTGGCACCCAACATGGTAGCAAGAATTTGCACCTAAAACCCGAGAAAGCTTTGAAAAAGCGTTCTAAAATGGAGCCAAGAGCAGCTCCCCAGTTCATGTTATTCATGGTTGGCTGCAGTACAGAGCTGTGTCCCCTGGCCACAGTGGGCTTCAGCGGCAACATGGAGAACTCTTACAGTCTCTAACCAGCCATACTGTCATACAAAGAGGCTTCTCCCAGCTGCTGCCTACAGGCTTGAGAGCACAGCCATGAGCTTAAAAACACAGGCATACTACTTTATACTGCTTCCCAGAACTGGGGTGGTAAACGTGACTCATGGTACATGCACCATATTGAAAAGCTAAATGGGGTGGAGGCAACAGCCAAAGTTGCTGCACAGCTTGAGTTTTCCTGCCTGGCCCACAGTCAGGAAAAATCTCTCTCACATGCCAGTCCAACTGCTGCTCATACCCAACCAAGGAAACACACAGAAACTTATATTGCTTACAAACTGTATGGCTGTGGCAGGCTTCTTGCTAACTGTTCTTATATCTTAAATTAACCCATTTCTATTAATCTATAAGTTGCCATGTGGATCATGGCTTCCCGGCATCTTAACATGTTGCTTCTCATCACAGCAGCTGGCAGCATCTCTCCACCTCAGCCTTCCACTTCCCAGAATTCTCTTCTCTGTTCGTCCTGCAAATACTTCCTACCTGGCTACTGGCCAATCAGTGTTTTATTTATTAACCAATCAGAGCAACACATTTAACATACAGAACATCCCACAGCAATCTCCAGATGATTCAACATCTAGAATAGCTTCAAAACAACTGGCTCAGACAATACAGCCTCACAGACTACTCCAGTCAGGACTTGACCATTATCCAGTATTTTCTTGGGGTCCCCATAAGATTTCTAGCACCCTCAATCAGCAGGAAGTAGTATGAGAAGCTATGCCCAAATTTCCAAAATATTGTTTATAAATGTTTATTTTGATTAAGAGGGGGTTGATTATGAGTGTAATCTCTTTTTAAAAAGGGAGTGGGATATAGATATAATAGGATGAAAGAGTAGATTATTGAGTCTACTTTTAAAAAGTAACAACTTGTTTGAAATATCTTACATTGTTATGGATTTTAGTTTATTGATGAAAATATAAATTTAATTTTATTACAATGTATGTATATTTCTACTCTTGTTTAAGGTATTATGTTTATGCAACTCATTTAAAACTGTGATGTATAATTAAATAGATTAATAATTAGTCATCTATGAAAATCAAACTTAGAGTCATGTTAGTTAAGTTTTCTAGGTATACATAGATATATTTCAAATAGGTAGATAATCTTCAAGCACTTCAAAGACCTACAGAATATGGAATTTAAAATATTTTAAGAACTTAGACTTTTCTGGACATTGAAACATGTCTGCTGCTGACAGCACCAATGTCCTTCAGAGATGATGATAGGCATTGAAGAAACTCAATATGGAGTTTGCTTTCTTTATGGCAAAAGTTAGCGATTTGGGCAAGAAACCACTATTGCTTGGACTGCTTGGCAGTATGTTGTATTGTTAGGGTCTGCGTCCAAAACAGAGAGCTTCACTCCGATATCAGGTCACAAAAGAAGTTTTATTAGCACGAGCTCATGGGACACCAGCGCGAGAAGTAGCTGGTGACCCCGAGTCTAAGGCTCACAGGCCTTTTAAGAGGCGGTTCTATCAGGGCGGGGGAGCGGGGTCATCCAGAGTGCAGACATCTGGAGACTAGATGTCTCCTCGGTCTTTCTCAGAGTCTGGGTGGGTAAACGAATTCCAAGCTTATCTAGCAAGGGATTATTTTGCAAGCATTCTTCTCAAGCAATTTATCTTGCAAGCACAACCACAGGTGGTCATCCTGCAAGCATCCTGTTAGTACAGCATGATGGGCTAACTTTTCTGGTATGGGGCGTGGGGGCAGAGTGCAGTATTTTCCACTGAATCTACAATTAGCAGAGCTAGTGGGGGGGGGGCCTTGTTTCCCTTACAATGGCCTTTTCAGTATAAACTGGACATGCAGGGCCCATAAGAAGGTGGCTGTTCAACTTTGCAAGACAAGATGGTCCTTCAGATCCCTGCTTTGCAGAAAAAAAAATGCCAGACATTCTACAGGACATGGAGAGAAACCACTGATGAACTTTGACAGAATGAGTGGAACAGTCCTTAAAATTTCCTGCTTCACTGAAAGCTGTGCCAGAGAATCTAGGCCTGTAGGCCAAAGATAGTTGCCCCAATGTTACAGAGGAACTTTGGATGACTATCTGTACAGCCAGATGTCTCTATCATTTGTAGAATTATGCAAGTTGCTTACAAAGCATTTCCTGTTCTGGGGTCTTTACTGTAGTTGAAGACTAGATAGTTATAATTTTCCTTGGTTATGATAAAAGATAAATTAGATATGAAACTTTAGACTCACAAATGTAGAATAGATGATAGAATATTTTCTTTAATTTTGCCAAATACAAATAGACTAGATATTGTAACTATAATTCTTGCTTGATAAGTATTCTATTATATGTAATTTTACTATGTTTAAGTTAAAACCTTCCTTTTTGATTAGATAGAAAAGAGGAGGTGCTGTGGGATGTCTTTCTATATACTGTGAATATGTGTTGCTGTGATTGGTTGATAAATAAAGCTGTTTGGCCAATGATGGGACAGAATAAGGTGAGGCGGTACATTCGAAATGGAGAGAGAGGAGAAGAAAGGAGAGTGGAGGAGATGTGAGCCTCCCACCAGGAGAAGCAAGATGTGAAAGTACCAGTAAACCATGAAGCCACATGGCAATGCATAGATTAATAAAAATGGGTTGAGCTAAGTTGTAAGAGCTAGCTAGGAAGAAGCTTGAGCCAATAGGCCATAGAATTGGTAATTAATATAAGCCTCCATGTAGTTATTTTATAAGCAGCTATGGGACCAGGTGGGACACAGGAAAACTTCCAACTACACCTGTCTCTCTACCTCTAACCCCACATCCCTAGGACTATGCTTCTGACTTCTGGGGAGCTCTGGGAGCAGCATGGGACCTGTTCTTTTATCTACTAAGGGAAGGAGCAAGCATCATTCAGTGCACACAAACTTCTTTTGCTGTCTTTAATGTTGTTTGTATTTTTTATTTTCCTTTTCCTTCTTCTTGAACTGACTTCGCAGTATCTGTAAAATCATTTAATTATAGTATAACTCCTGCTCTTCTTTCTCAAGCCCAGACACCACATTTTCTGTGTCCTCACATTGAAGAAGTCAGTAATAGGCAAGGTTCATCTGATCCTTACTACTTAGCCTTAATTTTCAGTGAGGAAGAGAGAAACACAGGTTAGCATCTTTTGTTTCCCAAGGGCACTGAAAATGACAAAGAAGCTCAACTCCACTGTTTTACTTCCTTTACACTATGATAATAACAGACACATGTGTGGAGCCAAGATGACCAGTTAGCAAAGTGCTGCAACTCCTGTCTTGTATGTTAACATATTTACTGTAGAAAATGGCATGTATCAGTAAAAGATAAATTACCTGCAGGAGCGTTCTTGCTAGCTAGCTCTTACAACTTAGCTCAACCCATTTTTATTAATCTATGCATTGCCATGTGGCTTCATGGTTTACTGGTACTTTCACATCTTGCTTCTCCTGGTGGAAGGCTCACATCTCCTCCACATTGAAAACACATTGTTCTGAACACAAACATACAACACACGAAATCAATGAATAAATAACAGTTAATTAATCTAAACTTGCAATGTTTATAATATACAAAAATTTGACCTTACTCTACTGTAATGATACCACTAAAATATTTCAATTATACAAGCACAGAAAAATACTCTGGAACACAGAAAAGTAGTCTAATTAAAAAACAGTACAAAGTTTAAAACAGAGAAAAAGAAAGGGAAGGAAGGTGGGTGGGGAAAGGAGAAAGAGAATTCCCTCAATCAACATGATAGGTACACAGGACTCATTTCACAGAATAAAGGATAAACAAACTAAGTAAATTCCTCACTAACGTTCCATCACACGTGTGGACTCATTATTAGTAAACTCATCAAGAATCCTGAAGGCTTAAGAAATGCCACCTATAAAAAATATCCAACACTGCCCTTTTAAATTCTTCTGGCAAGTTCTGGATATGCACTTGACACTAAAACATATAAGCAAACAATACAAGCTTGCATGCACCCAAATGGGAAGCGTAACTAGTCATCTAGTCAGTGGATGAAAATGTCATCCCCTAGGATAAGCAGTACAGTTTCATGGGCAATTGATAATATATGCCAACTCTCTAGCAGCATTCCCAGACAGCAGCTTAAAGGGCCCCGAAACTATGAAGACATCAAGCATAATTCTGCTGGAAGCAGAATGTGATGATTCTGACTCAAAATTACTTGAAAGGAGAAGTGATATTACATACCAAATATGTATTTTTAAAGGACTTTAGAAGTTAAAAAGTTACAAAGGGAAATGGAGAAATGTCTCTGTAATAAGTTCATAAACATAGTGCATGTGCACCCAAGCAGGTACACACACAGACATATAAATACAGTAAAGAAATAACCCATTTTTAAAAGTTGCTAGAATATAACTATGGTTCTTCAGAATAGCAGCCAACTACTCAAACATATGCTTTCCTACACTATAGCCACCAGCCATTTGTGGACTTGGGAATATAATTGGTGTAACTAACAGACTGAATGTTTAACTACAGTTAAATGTGATAAATTCTAAATCACATTCTAATCTAATTAATTTCAATTATATTTAATTTAATCTTTATTTGTTTAAAAATTGATCCTTGATATATTTATTGGAAGATGTTTAAATATTTGAAATTGTGTGAATTTACCTTTAAACTTTAATTTCTATAAAATTTTTAAACGTATTTTTCAGGGAAAATTATAATTCCAAATTAAGCTGACCCACTCAATTTTCAGCTACTTACAGAAAAAGCCAAACAAAAATAATGTCTACTTCTGAAGTACAGCATTTCCTACTAAGTACTTAGCAAAGAAATATAAATAATTAAAACTATGACAATTAAATTTAAAAATGCATTTAAAAATATCCCCTGGGAAACAACTGAATAGTGCAGATAAATAATAAAATGTCTTGAAGTAAACTAGCTACAAGTTTTGTAGTCTTATTTCCTGAACTCTACAGGAATCCAAATGGAACACAAGTACCTAAAGACTCAAAGCTAACATCTACAAATGAAAGGAAACAAGTGACATTTGTCTTTCTAGGTCTGAGTTACCTCACTCAGGATGATTATTTCCAGCTCTATCCATCTACCTGAAAATTTCATTTTTCTTAACAGCCTAATAGAACTCCATTCTGAAACTATGGACACTTTCATTTTCTACTCATCAGTTGATAGACATCTACCATTTCCAATCCCTGGCTACTGCAAACAGAATAGCAGGGAACATAGGTAAGCAGGTATCTTCATGGCAGCATATAGAGTCCTTTGGGTATAAACCCAGGAGTGGCATGGCTGGATTATATGACAGACCTATGCCTAGCTTTCTGAAGAATCTCCTCGATGATTTTCACAATGGCTGCATCAATTTATAGTCCCACCAGCATCAAATAAGAGTTCTCTGTCCCCTACATCCACATCAGCATTTGTTGTTGTTGTTGTTGTTTAATCGTGACCATTCTAACAGGGGTAAGATGAAATTTCAAAGTAGTTTTAATTTGTATTTCCTTGGTGGCTAAGGATGCAGGACACTTTTTAACATATTTTCAGTTAATTGTATTTCATCATTTGAGAGCTATCTGTTTAGATCTATGCCACATTATTTAATTAAGTTGTTTGTTTTCTTGATTCGTAGATTTTATTTTAGTTCTTTGTTTATTATAGATATTAACCTTCTGTCAGACATAAAGCTTTTAAAGATTTTTTTCCCTCTTTTGTAGAATGTCCCTAGTGTGAAAAGTTTTTTTTAACTTTATGAGGTCTCATTTGCCAATGGTTGGTCTTAATGCCCATGCTACTGGGATCCTGACAAGAAAATCCTTTCCTAGGTCAATTAGTTCAAGCATATCCCCCACTTTCTTCTCTTTCAGATTCAAGACCAGGTCTTATGTTGATGACCTTGATCGATTTGGAGTTCAGTGGGTTTTAGCTTTGAATCTTTAGATATTTGTGTTTCATTTCATACCCACAGAGGTCACCAAATTAGTAACGGGGCATTGTGTAAGTCTTCCCAGGGAGGAGAGATAAAATGCTGTAGCATAAAGAAGTAAAGAATAAAATGGAAGAGCCAGAGTTAAATGGAAGGAGGGATAGGAAGGTATGGTAGAGGGGTTAGCAAAAAGAGATACTAACACTCAATACCCTTTGAGAAAGTCATGTGGGAACCTACTACTGAAGAAACTTTCTAAAATATATACAAATACATATATAAAAAGTTTAAATAAAGTTACCTTATAATAGAGCAAAAATGGCCCTACTAGACACCACAGGCTAATAAATTAAAATAAAATAAAATAAAATAAAACAGTCCTACAAATGGTTACTTCTTTTGAAGTTTTTGGCCAGTGAGGTTCCATTGACCAACCCCAAACATTATAAACTATTACTGATTGTAGAGAGCCGCGTGTAGCCGCACCCTAAAGATGGCTCTGGCTTCTACCCTCTGCCTTCCCAATGGCAAACACTCTTTATGGTAAACAGCTCCTTATTTGGCTATGGCTGGATTCATGTGTTGCTGGCATATGCGTGAACCTGTGGACAGTGCCCACGTGGCTGCTTGGGGTTGGCAGCCCAGCCCTACTTAGGTGCTGGGAGAGGCTTGCCCCAGGCGAGAGAGACACAATGCAACTAATCAAAGGTCTGATTAAACTGTAATGAGAAGGATCCTGGTGTCGCGTCTTCCTTGCTGGTCGAGGCGGGCGCGACAACTGATGTTCTTGGTTCCTCCAGAACTTGACGGTAAGACCCTATTTCCAAAAACAACAAATATTTAGATCATAGAACATGGAGAAACCAATCTAGACTGACCGGGAAGTTTCATCCCATTGGCTTGCTTTAATAGTGCTGGAAGATGCATGTATGCTACTGGAAGAGGAAATAACGATCAGTCGTACCCAGCTGTCAGCTCTGTGAGCTACAGTCTTGAAGGGTCTAGTGTATACACACACTGGTGAAACAGTGGCCTGTGGTGCAAGAGTGGGCAAGCACTTTTTGGCTGGATTTATGGCCTGCTCCACAAAAGAAAACCATGTTTTGGAGCCAGCTATCTGTGACTAGACAGGCTGTAAGCCCTACAGGAGAACCTACTGTTACCATTCTCCTGAACAGACATAGACTTAAAACAATTCCTAGTTTAGGTCCCCGAACTCTCTCTAGGGGCTATGAGGAAATGAATAAAGGATGGACAAACAGATACACACACACACACACACACACACACACACACACTGAAGCTGGGATCAAGTGAGGCTCTCTAACCCTACTGCTACCACAGTGACCTGTAACCATTTTGTGTTTATTGGAGAGGGGTAGCTCCTCTTGGTAGGATGTCTCTATAGGCAAATAATCTGGGAGAAGGGAGCTGCAGTTGCTAGTCTTTGCACACAATGATCACTTGTGCATAAACACTCATATTTGGTCTCCAGAGAAAAGTTTTGCCATTTCTCTTTAGTCTAGCCTAAAGAAAGTAATGGTTTTGCCAATTCAATTGTGAGCCAGTTGGTCTTGGAGTCCTCCACAGACTTCACTTACTCAGGGCTTCCTCTGCTCCCTATATTAGTGCACCTCTCAACCTCTTCAAAAAGAGAAGCTTCTTTTTAAGGTGCCAAGAATAAGAGACTGAGGAATACTCATCTCTACGTGAGATATCTGTATCATACCTTTCCTCCCAGGGTTCAGAGAGCACCGTGGAAGAGGAGGTGGGAAGACAGTAAGAGCCAGAGGTAGAGTGACTACAGGGAGACTGTCTTCTGGGCACACTGTGCATATGAACTCAGAGTGGTTATGACAAATGCAGAAAATCTATGCAAGCTCAAGCCAGACACAATTCCAACATGGTGAGGGAGGTGTGTAAGAAGTCTCACCCCTAGCTATTGGTATTTCATAGCTACTGAGAGAGGAAGAGGAAGGATTCTTTAAGGATGTAGGTAGGTCTACCACATTCAAGTGGATGGCCACACACCCAATATGGGCAGCACAAATTGTCCTAGATTTTATTTTAATTAGGACACTTAAAAGTTAAATGGGTAAGGAAAAAGTATAAAGCTGGGAGGAGTTATGGGTGAATATGTTGAAATACATGTTATGAAGTTATCAGACTTAATTTTAAAAGATAAAATTAAAGAGTTCAAGGATTCAGCTGCTTTTAATGTGCCTGCCTTAACATTATGTTAGCATGAGTTCAAATTGCCCAAACTCAGGTTGCAATGTAGTAGCAGTGAATCTTCCATTACATAGAGTCTTAAAACATACCCTAAAGTGTGATAGTTATTTCAACTGCCAATTTATCACAATCTAGAATCACCAGAGAAGAGAATCTTAATGAGGAATTGTCTAGAACAAGCTGGCCTGTGGGTATTGTGTTGATTATCAATTCATGTAGAGGATCAAGCCCAATGTGGGCGGCACCATTCCATAGGCAGAAGGTCCTGAACTACATAAGAATGAAGAAAGGAAGCAAGGGATGATTCGTGCATTTATTCTCCCTTCATTCTTCACTATGGATGTGATAACTCTAAGTTCCCACCCTGACTTCACCACAATAATGGACTGCAACCTGAAATTGTGAGCTAAAATGTGCACACCCTCCCCAAGCTGCTTTTTGTTGAGGCATTTAATCACAGCAGCACAGATGAAACGAGAACACCAGGATTTAGAGAAAGAGTCAGAGATGGGTGAAGAAATATCTACTATCTACTTCGCATAATGGACCCAAGGGTACATGTTCCCACTATACTTAAATGAACCAAAAGCAGAAAAGTGGAACAAGTTATTTTGTTGTTTGTTTTCCTGCCGATCCTCAGCAGATCTCTTACATTGATCTTCCATGTAAATTGTGTTACATTGTTTCTGCACTGAGAGTAAACCCAGTCTCTGCGCACTGTGCACAAAGTTCTTTTATATAACATTGCAATATGATCATTTTATTGTTATTGTTTTGGCTTCTCTGCATTTTGAAATGTGGTAGCTGCTGAAAATACACACTTGGAATGAACTTGGAGGTGACCGAACACCACCCAGGAGACAGACCAAAAGAACAGGCTTCTGTACAATGTAACTTCTTGCATATCTCAAAGCTTTTCCAGATACTTTTACCAGAGTTTATCTGGACCATGGGCAGACAGTGCTAGACACACACAGTATCATTTTCTCTAGCAACAAACTTTCCTGGAGAAATACAAGAGTGAAGTCTCCTAATTTTTCCTCACTTTGATCTTTAGTTGTCCATGGGGTATAAATAACATTTTACATGAGAGTTCAAATGCCTACAGATATCCAATCTTTCTCCTATTACGCTGCTATGAACTGAAAAATGAGCATTAATAGATGACAAATAGACCACTGGTGATATGGTAATGAGACAAGTAACCTTACATTGTGAGTTTTAATCCTCCTGTTCTGTTTGCTCCTTAGAAACAGTTTCCTGACTTGTTTTGATGACCCGTGTTGTCATAATCGAAGTGGAACTAACACAGCAGCACACATCCCTCCGGGTTCGCAGGGACAGCAGATGAGCAAATCTGTGTGTAGGCTATCTATACCCTGTAAGCTGTCAGTTGTCATAACTACTTCAGTGAGCTGTCCCATTGCCTGGGTACAATTTAGAACTCCCCTTTCTGCTTGAAACACAAACACTGTGGTGATCTAGATGAATGGTAAAGCTTAATCACCACATGATGGGGCACGTTAATAAGGTAAGGATGGTTGTACTGGCACAACTATGGTGCCTGATGTCAGTTTGGTCTCAGTGACAATCAGACATATACATATATATATATATATATATATATATATATATATATATATATATATGCTGTGCAAGTGTATGTGTGTTTCATAAATGTATGTTTTACAGTACTAAATATTATTTCCCAAAATGAAAGGCTCTGGGAAATTTTACTTATGAGTTGTCTAATTATTCATACTTTGCCTCTAAGAATATGAAAATTACATAAATTGTGTTGTATTTTCTGGAGTTTAACTTTTATTTGAATCATCTCCACAAGTTTTCTAGTCTCACAGTATTTACATATATTTAATAAATGATAAAGATCGGATCATTACCTACTCTGCCTGCTCATATCTCAGAAGACAACAGCACTTATTAAGAAAGACAGTTTGCTTTCAGGCCACAGCTTTGATGCTAGCTGGAATTTTGTCCACATCTTGTGTTCTTCTCTTTCTTTTCATTACAGTATAATAATCATTAGAATTAGAAGCTCTGTTGGTTTAGTCCAGAATCATGTGAACTGTAAAGTTATCCATATTTATGGAGTCTGCTTTGTGATAAAAGTCATGGTGTAAACCATTAAAAAATTCTGAGATCTACTATGCTGTCTCTATCCTTAAAGTACCTTATATGCCTAGAGAATTTATTCCATTTTAACCTGAAATTTTATCTTCTTATGTAAATTTTGTATAAATACATCTGTTTTTACAGAGCAAGAGGAAAATAAAGAATTCAATACTCTAGGAAAACAACACAGTACAATCAAGCCACATGAATGTAAGCACTCCAATTAAAACAGGAAGTCAGTGATGTGAAGAAAAATAATCTTTTTTAAAAGATAGAGAGAATAAGTGGAAAACTAGAAGACAGCCAGCCACTAAAGCACGTGCTTGTATCATCCACTTGGTCAAAAAGGGATTGAATGCTCTGAGAATGGTGATACAAATGGATGGAAGCAAAGCAATTCAAGTGTGCAACTGATTCAAATGTGGCCAATACTCCATCCATCAGTAGACGTCTGGCAGAAGAAAGTAAATGTTACCAATCCCGATTATGGGAGGCTAAAATTACAACTTCCAGAAACAAGGCACTGTGTGGGGGTTACTTTTCTGTTGCTGACCTAAAATACCATGGTCAGAAGCAACTTCAGGAAGAGAGAATTTGGTTTGGTTTATGGTTCTAGAGGCATCATGGTAGAGTAGAGGCATGACAGCAAGCTACAGGCAAGATAAGGAAGGTAAGAGTTCAAATCTTTAACAGCAAAGTAAGGCAGAAAGTTGGAACCGGAGACAGGGTGAGCCTACAAACTCTCAAAGCCAGCCCCAGTGACGTAGCTCCTCCAGCAAGACCACACCTCTTAAACCCTCCCCATTCAGGGCCACCAACAGCTGACCGGTGTTCAAACGCCTGAGTTTATGAGGCATTTCTCATTTAAGTCACAGCACCGAGGTACAGAGACAACTACACACGCCTGAATCTTCATCTTCCAACATGCTGAACTAGGAGGCACTTTGTAAGGATGGTAGCAGACTTAAGCAAATTGTTTAGATTTGCTCATGCAACAATGTTTACAAGATTAAACTGTACTGCGAAGGGGTGGGAAGAAAGGTGGAAAATTGGGTAAATCATAGGAAAGGCTGTCTGTATATAGCATAGCAATAGACAATAAGGAATAATAATGATAAATTAAGAATATGGCAGAAGATTTAACAATACAGACCATGGCAATAACCACTTTATTAGTAACTGATAGGAAATCACATGTCCACACGGTTGGGCTTTCCCGGCGGACCACCTAGTTATTTCCGGTTCAAAATAGCCATTTCCAGGTCAGAACATCTCCGTGACTAGGACTCCGTGGCTTTACATGGATGCGTAAAGCATGCGCGGCCATGCAATCTACACGCATGCGTGGACTAGCCACATGCAGTCCTGTACGCATGTGCGGCTCACTCTTTAAAAGGCTGGTGCCATGTTGCACAGGTCTCTCTTCTCTCTCTCCTCTTCTCTCTTCTCTTCTCTCTTCTCTTCTCTCTCTTCTCTCCTCTCTCTCCTCTTCTTCTCTTCTCTCCTCTCCTCATTCACATGTGTGCTTCACACAGGCCTGTCACCTCTATCCTCTATCCTATATTAATAAACAGCTCTCCTGTGGATTTGTTGTGTTCGGGACGTGTTCCTCGCGGGGTAAGAGCGCCAAAATAACTAACAGTAACAATTAATAGAGAATTAAATGTAATTAAATATTTACATTTGGAGAGGAGACTGAGATTGAATAGGCCAATAAAATATTGGGGTTTTTTTCTTATAAGCTTTTGTACTTTTTAACTTAAAATATTACCACCAACAGTGTATCTAGGCTGCATCTATCATCCACCTGGAGGTCTCACAGTTTCTCACAGTTAAAATATCCACATTGAACCAGGGATTATAATTAAGTGTTAATGTGCATGCCTAGCATTCAGCCGGTCATGGGTCAGTTCCAAAATACACACACACACACACACACACACACACACACACACACACACTCCATGCTGATGAAAGATGGCAGTCTTGCGGTGAAGAAAGGAGGAAGAAAAAGCTTGTATTATATAAAATGCCATAAAGAAACCTATTGCTTCCTAGATTGATTTTAAAAATTAAAGATTCTTCATTATTTCCCCATCAAGCATTGCCTACTACTACAATCCTTTCACTATCCAAGAACTCATTCATTTATTCATTTATCCAAACCTTGGATATACATTTTGAACCATGGTTTTATAAGATGAGCTACAATAGTGAACAAAATAGACATGACTCATTTGTCCCATGAGGTCTATGGTCTAGTAAGAAAGTTATACACACACAAACATGCACACACACATAAGAGAACATACATACTCACATACAAAGACAGAGAAGGAGAGAAACAGAGAGAGAGAATAAATAAGAAAGTTTTAAAAGAAATACAGTAAGGATTGAGAAATATGGAAACAAGAATTGCTTATCTTTACCTCCAGTGTGCTAAGTAGATATCAAATGGCATATTTAAGCCATGACCTAAACAATATGAAAGAGTCAGTCACTTTAATGGTCATTTGTTCTATTTATACTTACTGAGTATCATTTGAATGTATTTCATATATCTAAAAAATTTCCCACTTCAAAAGTAAAACGGTAAACACTAAGTCCTATTGGAGAACAATGTAACATTGGATAAGAATCTATTGCAATTAAGAAAAAAATTAAAGAGATCATACATTCATTATCTTGTTTATATGACATAGCTAAAATAGGTAAATCTATAAAGAAATAAGGAATATTCTAAAGGGTCTCTAGCAGACCCCAGCATGGCAAACATGGCTCTGGCAGGCCCTGCCCTTCCCTCATTCCCTCTGCTTTGCTAAAAACAATTAGATTACATTCCCAAAGATAGCCACCAAGGTCTGTTCCCTTATTTAGCTACTTCCTCCCACTGAGGCTGACTACCATGGTCCAGCTATCAAAGTATTGAAGTCTGGCAATCAAAAGTCCCTTTTGGCTGCCCTAACTAACATGCCCAACCAAAATTAAACACCTTATCCTAACAAGGGGGTTCCCTTTTTTCTTTATAAACCACCATTTGCCTATGGGCCATGTCTGTCTCTTTATCCAGAGGCAGTCCTTTGCCCCTCCACAGCAAATATCCCTTCCCCTATCTCCTTTGTTCCCTTCCCCTTCTCCTTTGTCCTCTATCTCTTGTCTTTGTCTCTTATTCTCTGCCCTTTGTCCCTGTGAGGCAAATAAATCTCCTTTGTGCTGAGAATCTGGTCTTGGGGGACCTTGTGCCAACTTCAAGGTCTCTTTCACATTCCTGATTGTCAAGGGTATGAAGAATAGGAAGGAAAAATTAAGGATGATTACTAATTAAGTTAAGGATTCTCTCAAGGATAATGGAAGTATTCTAAATTTAGATTAAAGTGTGGTTTGTACAACTCTTTGAATATATTAAATCTTCACATTGGTGCAGGAATAACTTCAAGTCTACATAGCTTTTTTGTAATGCACTTTTCATCGGCTTAAACAAATATTGTGTGACAAAACTTTTCCTTGAAGATGCAACACACATGTCTACTCACCCCAGATAGGGAGCCCATATCAGACTAAAGTATGGATACTACCAAAGTCTATCTTGGTAAACTAAAGAGTTTTATTGGGGTTACTTACAGGAATATGGGTTAAGGGTCTCTCACAGGAGCAGAAATGACTCAGTGACAGCTGCATCACCAAGTCCCACCTCAGGATGAGTGACAGTTCACCAAAACTGAAAACCCAGAGCATGCTGCACAGCCTGCAGTCAGCTCACCAGGCTGGAGAGTGTTCTTTCCATGCCCCTCCAGGCAGCCTGGCTGGTTTCTGCTTCTCCCAGGCTGCTCACCTGATATTAGTCACCAGTCTTTGCAGCTTGACCTGGCTGAGAGTGACTCTCAGCAGCTTGTCCTGTTTATTCTAGGAGGGAAGGGGTCCTAGTGAATCTGATCAGTTTCAGGAACTTCCTGGAGCTCCTTTTAGTTATTTGCCTTCCATTTTGAAGAGTTTCCCTGCAGAATGGAATGTCTTGATCTCAGAAGAAACTGTTGCATAGCAATAAGAGAGTAGAAGAGTTGTGGAGGAGCAGTTCCCCGAACACAGAACAATGCTAATCACTTGGTTAAATGTTCGTGGAAAAGGAACCCCCTGTGTCAACACTGAACATGAAAGTAAATTAACAAAGGCACCCATGTGTCCTTCGTAACAGATTTTGTGAAACACAAGGCTCTAACGTGCAAGACCCTGGCAAAAAGCTCCATTTACTTCAACTGTGTGAGTGGCAATGGACCTCAGATAGTGGGACAGAAATATTTGGGAGGTAGAGGACTTGGCAGGATTCAATAAGCGGTCAAAGGTGGGGAAGTGAGACAAAAGCAGTAAATGTCTTTCTGAAAATGAATCCCCCCCATTGTAAACTAAGAAGAGATGTGAGATAAAGACAAGAATCAGTGCCAAAATGATTAAAGTATAATTAGACTTTGTTGACTTTTGGGGTGGTCATGTACCTAATGCTGCTGTTATGATCTAGCTATGAAGGGGCCCCTAAAAGGTTTTGCATTCAAACTTGGTCTCAGATGGTGCTACTTTGAGAAGTTCTAGAGACTGTGAGAGGTGGGACCTGAAGGGACTCTAGCCAGCCCCAGCATAACAAACATGGCTCTGGTAGGCCCTGCCCTTCCCCCATTTCCTCCTTCTTGCTTAAAAAAAAACTGTTAGATTACATTCCTAAAGCTAGTCACCAAGGTGTATTCCCTTATTTGGCCACTTCCTCCCCTGAGGCTGACTGCCAAAGTTCAGCTATCGAAGTATTGAAGTCTAGCAACCAAAAGCTCCCTTTGGCTCACCTAATTAACATGCCCAGTCAAAATTAACCAACTCATCCTAACACAGTGTTTCCCCTTATACCTTTATAAACTGCCATTTGTGTATGGGCCACATCTGTCTCCTCTCTATCCAGAGGTAGTCCTTGTCCCTGGACAAATACCCACCCACCCACCCCCATGTTCCTTTCCCCTTCTCCCTTGTCCTCTAGCTCCTGATTTTATCTCATTACCTGCCTTTTGTCCCGGTGGAGCAAATAAATCTTCTTTGTGCTGAGAACTTGGTGTTGGGGTGTCTTAGGCTGATACTGGTCCCTTCAGGACCTGCTTGGAGGAAATGGATCCTTGACAGCAGTTCTAAAGATACTGCTCCTGGCCCTTTTCTGTCATACATTTGCTTCCTGTCTGCAGTGATATGAACTGTCATCAGTCACAGGCCCCTGTCACCACATGTTTTCCCAGATATACAGGACCAAAAACTGTGGACTGAACCTCTGAAACCATGACCCAAAACAAACTTTCTCTATAGTTGTTCACATCAAGCACTCTGTTGGTGTCAGAAAGCTAACAAATGCAGCCAGCAGTCTTCAGCTCTAGCAGCTGGGATGATGGCTTGGCTTAATCATTTATCAAATCCCCCTTCCAAACCAAACTAGGTGACAGCATACAATATAACCATAACCAAAAAAAAATGTGTAGACCACCTTCAACATCTACAGATAATTGTCTTAAGGACCTCCATGAATAGCAAAATCTATGAGTACTCAGATCTCTTGTATAAAATAACAGAGTTTTCATATAAACTATGTGCACTCTCCCATATATTTTAAGTTGTTACCTGCAATACTCTACACAATGCAAGTGCTGTATTAGTAGTTATAGTTATGATAATATGTTAATCAAGAAATGATAACAAGAGAAAGTCTGTATATATTCAATACAGCTTCAATTTTTTTCTGACTATTTTCTATCCATGACTGGTCTGAATCCATGTTGGACAACCAGCAGGTACAGAACTATTGTGTGCCTAAGTGAGTCTGTCTGTTGGCCTGTTTATTTGTTTCAAAGCTATATAGCTCTGGCTGTCCTGGAACTCACTATGTAGATGAGTCTGGCCTCAAACTCACTGAGATCTGCCTGCTTCTGCCTCCCAAGTGCTGGAATTAAAGGCGTGTGCCAGCACAGCCAGACTCATAATGGAGTCTTTTGTGGAGGAACTTCCCCTGTGGCTTTTCATTCACAAAGGAAGACAGAAAACAAGGACCACTGAGAGACTATTTACCTCCAGAAAGTTGATGGCTTCCCCTTTGTTTTCTCAGGTCCTACAGCTATGTATCTACTATAGTCCATTTAGCACTTACCTATTTGGATCTTTCTACTGAATTCTGTGTCTCTCAAACACATGGATGATATAATATTGGTATTAATTACCATCAGCTTGTAGCACAGTGCCTGTGTTGTGTAGTGTGCATAAGACTTACAATTAAAGCCTGATGTATCCCCAAAAAAGGCAAAAAAAAAAAAAAAAAAAAAAAACTGTACAATTAAGTGTTATGTTGGTGTCTGGTGAAACCGAGAGGGCCTCGAATGGCCTGATTCCAAGTTTCCCTTCTCACACATCTCTTACAAACAAGATCTCAGAGCCAAACAACGCTCCCTATCAAATGATAAGGGTAGTGTCTGCTAACCCTTCAGTAGCAAGTTTCCAGCCTGTAATTTATTCACACAGCCCATTTGATCTTCCCTCAGCAACAAAGAGTCACCACATATACTGCTGTCACTACAAAGCATGTATCACGAAGCCCCTGGCCTCTCACTGGACCCCTAAGTGCAGCCCCAGGAGCACCGGAGTCCCACCGAACGCATCTGCAGATTCCGGTCTGCCTGTCTGATGCTGGCACTGGCTTTCATCTGGCCTCGTTCTTCCTTTGTCCTTTCATCTTCACAGAGACTGCTCCAGACTTCCTCTTGACACGGCACTGATTCCAAGAGCTTTTGCTACCATCTGCTCCATTTGGGGCATTAGTGCTCGGCCACCCCCATTAACCCTACAACCAGATTCTTCCCACATTGTCAGGGTGAATAGAGCAGATTAAAGGAAGTGAGTGCCTGCGCCTGGGTGAGGGTGCATTGTGGGTGAGGGATAAATGAACCCCTGATCTCACTTGAATTGAAAGTAACTGGAATTAACTGTTGTCATTTCATTTTTAAACCAACTAGCAATAGTGAACAGTGTGTTACTACCATTGCTACTTCAATTCTAGGGAGGAAAAAAATGATAAAAGTTTGAAAGATCATCTTTAAAATGTTTCTTCACAAAGGTCAAAATATACAAGAATTCTAATAACTATAATAATAAAAATTATATAAATACAGTAAATATAAAATATAAAAAACAATAAAAATAAATTTAAAACATTGTATGAAATTCTCAAAGAATTAATACAAATAAGTTTTAAATGATGAAAATGGGAAAGAAACCCAAGCAACTTTTATCATGGGGGAGGGGGGGTTCCAGACAAGTGGTTTAAAGTTACACTTGGGTAGCTGAGAGATGATTCCGTAGTTCAGAGTGCCTGCCGCCCTGTCTGAGCGCTTCAGTTCAGTTCCTAGCACCACTGCCAGGCAACTCACAACAATGCACGACTCCAACTCTCGGGGATTTGACACCCTCTTCTGGCCTCTGCAGGCACCCATGCACATGTGGCACATACTCACACAGAGACACACACATATAAATAAAAATAAAATGGGTAAAATGTAATGTTCTACTGGATGGTCTGTCATGATGTAGTTGATCTCAAAGTCCTCTAGATGCACACCCCCACCCAGCTCTCAGATAAGGAAAGAGCTGCCCTGAAGGTCAGGGTAGATAGGGCAGTAACTATTGCTTTGATTATGTGTTCTTTTCCTTTAGAACATCAAGCAAACATGTCCTTCTTTTTGACAATGGTCCCATATTATCTATGGCTACATAACAATCACAAGGCAACCCCTCGATTTGTTAATGAACTCAAGAGCCAATTCTCTGTGCTGAGCAGGACTTTGGTCCCTAAGTGGCCTCCATCCTCAAGGAAGCTGGTCCAGGTTCTCCAAGATGCAGTACTGATTCCAACAACAGACACTGTAAAGATTCTGAGCTCAAAAAGAGCCATTTCTTCATAAACCTGTCATTCAAAGTTATCCCTGAAGACAGACAGAACCAGGGGAAAGAGAAATGCACTCCATATCGTGGTGGGAGGAACAAATACATCACAGTTCTAGTGCCTTGTCCACAAGGCTGGAAGAACGCAGGTGTGGTGTTATGTGTGTATAATCTACCATGCTCTCCCCCAGACCTCCTTCCTGGCAAATATGCTTAGCTTCCTGTCCCTCCTGCACATAGTTACATGTTCCTTAGGCTGTATGGGAACCAGGAGAGAAAAAGCACAGCTGAGAAATTCACACTGTAGTTGTAGGAGCATTTTTATTAGGAAAACCATATGAGTAAGAAAAGTGAGTATCGTTCAGGCATGCAAAGGAAACCTGAAATAAGATGAAGCATGTGAGCAGCATCCAGTGGGACCTCTGAGACCTGTAAGGTTTTGATTTTGCTTCCTCTCCCTGTATTTGCAGTATCGGTTTTTAAATGGGCACAAAGGGAAATGTGTGATTTTTTTACCATGTGAATGCAGAGAAGGAATGCATAGCCAGGTCAATATATTGATGATGAATGGTCCCCAAGTAGCACTGCACCATCACCACCATTTAAAGATTTTGTATTAGCACACAGTCTCATGATTCACATGGTTTCCCACAGGCTTGAAATTTACCCTGCTGGCCTCTCTGACTTGAGCTTTTGAATGTATCTGTGACTAGTCTATGGCTTTGTGACACCCTACCTTTCTAGTCTCTAATTATTTCTACCTGACTCCAAATGGCCACTCAGAGAATGTGTGCATTTTTCCAACTGAATTATCCGTGAGGCTCACGACAACCATTAAGCCTTTCTCTGCCTGCACTTGGGTAATGAGGTGTAACCCTTGTACTTCTCTTGATCTTGATTCAATTTCATTTTGGACAGAATGGCTATGTATTTCTACTGAGTCAATTTAATATCAGTATGGTTCCGTATCAGAACCAACACTTAATTGCACAGAAGATCTTCAGAGCTGCTGAAATGAAGGGCCTCATGTGCTACTTTTGGACTGGGAACAGAGCTTGAGTATAGTACCTTAGACACCTTGAGATTTTAGATCAGCAAAAGGAGCTTTAGAAGACTTCTTCCTAAGGAACAACCCATGTTGTAGGTCATTCTGAGTAATGGCTGTCATCACTGATCTTTTATCAGAATGAAGGGCTAAGTACTGAGACCACCTGACAGAGTTTAAGACAGTCACGGTTTAAACCAAACCATCTCAGTTTGGAGAGCTTGAGAAAGAAGCTGCTGGAAAGTCCCTAAAAAGTATGTTCAGCTTTAAATTGATATAATTTCCAGCTTATGATTCTGCTCTTATGTTATTTTCTCATTTTACGGTTTAGAATATTATTAGGTTCTGCTCTTTCCTGTGTTTTCTTTCTTCAAACTGGCTGTCATTTATTTAGTGCACGTGAAAATCCATGATTGGTCAGCGATGCAGTTGTTAGCTGGGCTCCTCAGGAGAGACGGCAGCAGTGTGGCACAGCTTCGTCTGCACAGCACTTGCCTTGATCTTCTCCTTCATCCTACCATTGCATCAGACTCCGGTGGTAACTACAGCTGACACATCCAACATGGACTATGTGCCAGGCATTGTGTTTAATGCCATGCATGCCTCTGTTTTAGTAATGTTTCTGGAAACCTCCTGAAGATGTACCATCTATGACAAGGTCTAAAGGGAAACAATGTTTTCTCCTATTTCAATGACATTTATTAATTCCTGTACCAGTATTATTGACAATAAATGCAGTAAGTATATTTAGGTCTTCAAAACAAAACTAACTTGGTTATAAAAACACAAGAACCATGAATGATAGACAAGTTACAAAAGAAAGCTTGACAGATCTTCTTAAAACATAGGAAATATATTCATCAGAAAGTACAGAAGTCTCCTCCTCAATATTTATCCATGAAAAATCAATATAAGAGCCTAAAAATAAAATTGTTGACACCATTTTATTCTTCTCTCCTGAAGATTTGTTTTATTTTACTTTACACAAGTACATGCATTTGGAAGTGTTGGCAGAGGCCAAAAGAAAGTATCAGAGGCCCTGGAGTATGGGCAACCCAGGGTGAGTCCTGCCTAGGAATCAAATTCTTGTCCTCAGAAAGAGTAGCAAGTACTCTTAACTGCTGAACATAATATAAATAGGCAAACAACAACAAAAAAAAAACCCCACAAAACACTCCAATAACTTCATAATGAGTGGATAAACAAATTATAGTGAATAGTCAATCAGCATTCAAACAATAGAATATTACTAACTTCTCAATTGATCTCCCAACATTCAATTTATAGTTTATATGACGTATATTTGCTGAATGAGAGAAGGTGGATAGAAAATCTGGGAGATGCTAAAACTTTTTAGCCTTGTTCTGAGGTATGCATTTGTGAGAGGCTGTAGGCATAAGAGCAGTGTCTGTCGCCTCTTCAAATTATGGTGTCCTTAAGATTAGTGGATTTTGTTTACTGGCTAAATAACAGCAATGCTATGCAGCATCCTTGCCAGTCATGTGATGCAAGAATTTCCACATGTCAAAAATGACAGTAGCTTTGTAGGTAGATAGGTCTGTTGCCATAGTAATTTTAATATTCAAGTAAGCCTAATTTTAGATTAATAGCTTAGTTTCATTAGCTAAATGAGAAAAAAAGTAGTAAAATAGGTACTTAAATTTTTCAACTTTTTCTATTACATTTATTTATAGTATGTGTGTGTGTGTGTGTGTGTGTGTGTGTGTGCGTGCGCACGCGCGCGTGCTTGCAAATACATACCTGATACACACGTGGAAGTCAAATGGCAACTTGCAGGAGTTGGTTCTCTCCTTCACTGTGCGGGTCCTAGGTATCAAACTCAGGCCGTTAGGCTTGATAGCAAGCACCCTTACCCACTAAGCCATCTCACTGGCTTGTATTATATGTTTTTCAACCTAAATTAAAGACAGCAAAACAAATTTCCCAACTGAATGTTTTTTGGTCTTGCCTTTCCTGAATAAGGGCATCATAGTAAACTAAATAGTAATGGCTTTTTGACTTAGAAATACAATCCCTTATGGCGAATCCAGCTTCGTTGGCACTGACATCCCAAGGTTGGTATGCAAACGCAGCTGTGGTTTGATGTTCTGATGCTTGCTTGACCACTACACCCTACAAAGCAGTCCACTCTAGTTTGTTTGTTTAATTCCTTCATCCTTGTCAATGGTCTCACATTTCAGCACCAAACCTTGTTCTGGAATATTTGTTAAGTTGTTGTCAAATGTTCTCTCACTTGTTATTAATTCTGTCAGCTAGCCGTTGTGAGCACCGCATCCTTGTGTAGCACTGATTAGTCCGTCACTTGAGCTAATTTAAACAACCGCGTTTTGAGATTCGAAACGGAGCGTCATGGTATGACAGACTTCATCACCCTGCTGTCTTTACTGCCATCAATTCCAGAAAGATTACTCCCACATTTTGAGCAGTGGATTTAGGGAATCACACTAAATTTAGACATGTGATTTACATAATGCTGTCCATCACTCAGCAATGTCTACAACAAACCAAAACTCAGTCACCACTGCCTTGCACAAGGGACATGGAGTGAAGGAAGAGGCATGCTTGCACAGGTGTCTCATCCTGGCCTCTTGGTCCCAGCTTTGAGTTCTACCCAGAACATCTTGGCATGCAGGCAGATGGCCAGTGGGAGGAATGGGAGAATCATCCATTACTCTAGCCAAAGCAGTTTTCCTTTGCCCATCTGCATTATGAGTTTTGGCTTGTCCTGTGGTTTTGAGACATTATCAAGTTCTAAATGTATTTGGAGTTTAACTCCCCTCGAGAACATCAGTTAAAGAATTTGGACATTAATGACTTCTTAGTCTGCATCTCCTTGTCCTTTGCATTCCAAGTGATGGGCCCTCCAATCCTTTCATAGAAAGAAAACAAAGTCTCATTCACCTGGAAATCTGTTGGCTTTTGCAATGTTTATCCATTTCCACTTGGGCATAGTTTAAGTGAACTAAATCTCACAATTCTCACAATTGTGTGACTTTTAGTAGACAGCATTGTTATCTTCATGACAAAAATAAATAGGCTAAAGGGAGCATTTTTCAAGATCAGAAAGTAGTAGTAGAGTTTCAAAATAGTAAGCCAGTAAAACATTTTCTAAACTTTACATAAATGTATTGCTCATACAAAAAAAGGCAATTTAAATTAAGTCTGATAGGGAGCACTCCACAAAGCTTCTGGACTTCACGTCTTGGGAATGTCTATCTATAACTTATTACCTTAATTGTTCCTTGGATTGAACCAAAGCAAATACAAATATTACACACAATTTTGTTCTGTGGTTCAAAACAGGCATTTGCTGAGGACCCAGGAATAGCCCAGCTTATCCAGATTGCAATCTGAAAGGTGCTTATCCATGGAGGCCACGAGCAAGCGGCTTTGCTGAGGCTTTCCACATATGCCGCATTAGGAGAGGCTATTCATTCTGACATCCAGCTGACTTAGTTTTCAGTTGAAATCCAGTTTAATATCTATAGCTCTTTCTGCCACCTTGTGGTCAAAATGTTTTTCTATCTTTTACTCTCTTCTATGTGTCCATTTTTGATGACATTTCCTGTCCTGAAACTTCCACTCCATAGTCACTTTTAAAACTCCTAGTAACATCTCCACAATACTGACATAAACTAAACACAGAAGAAAATATGACACCTTGCTGATTCGTTGATGGCGTGAGAGCATGTTCTATGTTGCTAGGTGGGTATTTGAGCTGCCAAATGGTAACATCAGTTACATTGTTGTTTATCAGAAGCCACCAGAAGTGGTCACATCGAGCTTTCCAAAGAAATGTGTTCTGACTTTGTGGTTTAATATTAGATGTAGTGAAATATGTTCTTATTATCTAAACATAAGCTCTTGAGTCATTTTACTTAATAAACATTGTAGGTTATAAAATTCTCCCAACCTCATTTTTCACCAAAGCCATTATAACTAGCTTATAACCTGTGACAGCAAATCTCACAAACAGAAAATGTACTGAGGGGAGCACTCCTGTCCATAGATCCTCTTACTTGCCCTTACATAAAAGGCTGATCGTGGGAGCAAGGGAAAGGGTATTAGGAGCTCAGGTTTCTTCAGAGAGAAAACCGAAACCTTATTTCCTGTGACACCAGCAGACAAATGCTGAGCATTCCACAAAGTTATGTCTCCTTGCTATACTTTTCTTAATTGCAAAGTCTTCATCCTAGGTGAGACAACACTTGCTCAGTTCCTTCCAGTGCTCAGTCCTCTCAAAAGCGTATGCTGCAAGGTGCTGAGGGAGCTTTTACACACCCTAACTTGCGTATCACTTATGTGGAGCTATGGTTTAGCACCCACATGCCTTTCAGCTTGCCCATCTGCTTTGGCCTTTCCCTTGGCAATGAAACCACCAGATGTATATAGCTCATAAACTTTTTCAATTTTGTTCTTTATCATGAAATACGTTTTGTCCAGTATGGTCTCTCTAGAATGTAATCTAAAATCTTCAGTCCTAAACGCCATAAATGCAATTGTGTATGCTAACTCAAATATTAAGTTGAATTTAAAAATTAAAATAAACAGTTTAGTCTTATGCTTAAGAAGGGATTGAAGATTTCTTCTTGTTTTTTTTTCAACAAACAACAAAATAGTAAAGTTACAAAATTACAAAAATAATTTAAATCTAAAACGTTATACTAAAGAACAAAATTATATAGGTCCATCTGAATTCATCTAATTGCCTATCTATATGGATCAAATTTGTAAAATGTGTTGATTTTTCTTCTAATTGGCCTACGCAGACTCAATTAAGGCAGCTTTGCTATATATCATGCTCTTCCTTCTCAAGCCTTGGATCTCCAATGGGAAAATTACAGGAGTTTATATTTCTGCTGAATTGCTCTTCCTGTAACTGGAGACATTTCTCAGCACCACCTAATTAATCCTAACTATTTCAGCTGAAAATTGGGAACTAGCTCTAGGTGCATTCATGGACCTCTGCTAAAGCACAGGAAGTTAATTAACTTGGGGAAGTCGTATGGCTGGTTAGCTGGAACCATATCTGTGTAGTACTTAGAGTCTGTGGTTTCTGCTTGGCCCCTGTTCTCCTCAGCTACCTTGAGAGTATACCTTCCCATGCTTCAGAAGCCTAAGGGATTTTGTGGTTCTCCTTCTGTTTTCATATACACTGTCCTGTTTTCACTACTGTGTTGCTTGATGTTTGAATCAGATGCAGATTTTTTAACTCTCTGAAGTTTCATAATAGTGCTTTCTCACTTCATCAAGGAATCAACAGGGTATCATATTTTCTTCTATGTTTAGCTTATATCAATGCAAAGTAGTATGGAATCCAGTCATGAATTTGGAATATGTCTTATAACTCTACTATTGTTATTATGGCTATTTCTTAAGTAGCTACTACCTTCCTAGAATCATTGTAGGTACTGACTTTAGAATATAGGAATGGAATAAATTATTTTAGGCTCTTCTGTTAAGGGAAGGGGTTGGAGAAGACTATCTAGGCAGTATAGGGAGGGGAGAAAGACTTGAAAAAGGGGAAATGAATGTGAACATGTTTCAGAATGAATGATAACAAGCACAGGGAAAGTTAATAAAATTATCACCATAACTGAGTAAGAATATAAATTAGCTCTACTACTACCCAACACTACTTAGAGAATGAGCAAAAGACCCTGGACTATGTATGAGGAATTGCTAGTATATTAAAAACTACTGATGCACATCTATATTTTAGACTTCCTTAAATGTGCTGATAAATGTTACTGGCATATCCTTGAAAGACTTTAGAAGGTATGATTGTGAGGATGTTGTTTCAAGAGCAATTGGCACCCAAGAGACACGTAACTTCTGGACCAGTTTCTTTACTGCTCAGCTACTATAAGTCCCTTGGGAAAGACCTGATGCTACCCTGTAGCCCACCTGAAACACTTTGCAATAACTGATGCAGACAAATATATCTTTATGTGGAAAGATGATACAAAATCTATTCGAGATGAATTGGTTATTATTTTTAAAAAGGTAGTGATAGAATTCATAACAAAGAGGAGTTGGGGAGCAGGTTGACTAAAAACAGTGGCTTTAGAGGCATAAAATAAACTTAAGTAGTTCTGAAGATAACATGAGCCAAATTAAAGTGATTGTAATGAAAAAATTCAAAAGGGTCAACTCAAAAGATGGCATAAAGAAAACAAAATATATCAGAAAATACTTTGAATGAGTTTAATATTTATAACCTAAAAAATAAGCTTAATGGAAGAGTTGCTGAAAGAGAAGATACATGAAAGTGGTTATTCACAAAGACTCATTCAACTTTAGGTTCTATCTTTACTTAAGAGAATGGCAGAGGATTCAACTGCAGGCATTGAATAAACAAATGTCTAGGCAGGACTACCTGGTGGAAGATGTAGCCATGTCTATAAATACTGATAAAATTAAGAATGTAACTAGATAAATTTTCAAGACATTGGATATACAGAAAGAAGAATCAGGCTTAAGAATTTAATCCTGAGAGTGGGGGCTATAGAGATGGGTCAGCAGTTAAGGATGCTGGCTGTTCTTCCACATATCTGCTTACAGCACTCACTTCAAGTGGCTCACCACCACCTGTAACTCTAGCTCCAGGAGATTCAGTGCCCTCTTCTGGCTTCAGCAAGCACCTGCAAGCACATATGCATACACACAAACACCCATATACACACAAGGAAAAAAATTAAATGAATCCTTTTTAAAGAATATACAGAGAGACACCTAGAACTAAGGTATGCAAAGAGACATGTTAGAAAAAATAGGAGAAAAAGAGCCATGATGAACAGGGAAAAATAAAATCAAAGTTTGAGGTAATAGTGGTCAAAATTATCGGAGAAGTCAAAGAGAATCTCTAGAAGGAGCTTATTGGGAACATTAGAGAAAGCAAAGTCATGACAGAAGGGAATCAAGACATCAAGCAGTTATGACAAAAATGGAAGCCACGTGTGTCAACAGCACCATTTTACATGAAAAGAGAAGAAGAGAAAAGACAGCCAGGAGAGACAGTGGGACAATTTTGCTTTAGCATATGATAGAATCATATTTGAGTGCCTGATCACAGAAACTAAAAACTATGAGAGAGGGAATCGGTGATCATCAAGCAACTGGACAATCAGGAAATTAATATTTATGGAAGCCTTCTGTGAATCAAGCAGCATATTAGGTACAGGTATGGCATTAGTACCTCTCCCAAAAAGCTTTGTCATGTGAGAAGACAAGGGGTGTGTGTGTGTGTGTGTGTGTGTGTGTGTGTGTGTAAGTTATACATAATTTGTTATAAATTACATTTGACAAAAGCAACCCAAGATTGAGAAGCTTTTCTATTTTACCAGTATTTTTATAAACAAGTATTTATAAATAAGGCTTTGCCTAGTGGGTGACAACAAAGATGACTTCATAAGGACAGGGAGGAACTAGAAGCACATATTAGTAAAATTAGGCCACCAAGCCATGCACTGCAGTGTGTACCAAAGAACGGGGGCATAGGACAGGAAAGCTACCACGATCAAGGCAGATGAAGCTTTGAAAGACATAAGTCCTAATGAGTACATTGCAGAGTTTGACTTCATGCTGAGAGCACCGAGGAGTCACTGAAGGATTTAGATCTTAGGAATAATGTGGCTTTTAAGAGACCTTTACTAAATACTCTGTCCATTTCCTGTTGCTGGACTTAGTTTAAAACAATACAAGTTTGTCATCTTATTGTTCAGGAGGTCAGATGTCTGAAGGCATCTCATTAGCTGAGCAGGGCAACTGGAGGCATCTCATTGGCTAAGCAGGGCACCTGAAGGCATATCATTGGCTGAGCAGGGTTACTAGAGGCATCTCATTGGCTGAGCAGGAGTGACTGAAGGCATCTTACTGGCTGAGCAGGACGACTGAAGAACCTCATTCCCCCTCTGAATCCTCAAGAAAGCATCTGCTACACACAGACACGCTGTCTCGAAAAAGCCAAGAAAGAAAGAAAAGAAAAGAAAGCACCTGTTTGTCTTAACTTTGCCATCGCTGACTCATCCATCTTTAAAGTTGTCACTGGCATTTCTCCCAGAGTTTTCCTGACACTGACACCCTGCCTCTCTCCTCCCTCTAATGATCTGATAGCTGCCTGAGAAATTCCGCAGACAATCTGGACTGATCTCCCATTCCAACTCTTTATTCCATCTGAAAGACTGGCTTCATAAAGTAGCAGAGTCACACATTCAGAGATTAGAACATGGTCATCTGGGGGACACCATTACTCAGCCTATTACAAACAAGCATTCTACGATTTTCCTTTCTCTCATATCTGATTTAAGAGAAGGTCGGTAGATCTTCACTTTGTTCCTGCATTCACTCTGTCGTAGTATCACACTAGGAGCACCTGGAATCTCCACTGTACATTTGTGAGATGATAAGAATTTAAAAGGCAAAAGGTGTTTAGCTGTTATAATAAAGATAAATTTGGTCCTTAAAAGGGACTCAGAAATGCAGAAAACCCTAAGCTACACTTCAGAGATCATCATGTCCGGATGTTGCTTTTGTTCATGCTTTTTTTTTTTTTCACTTTGAATATAAATTTCCCTTATGCAGTTTTTTATTTTATGTCTATGATTGATTTGCCTGCATGTATGTGTCTATGACTTGTGTGCCTGGTGCCCATGGAGGCCTAAAGAGGGCATGGGATCCCCTGGGACTAGAGTTACAAGTGGTTGTGAGCCTCTGTGTGGGTTCTGGGAATAAAACCTTGGTCCTCTGAAAGTGAAGCCAATGCTCTGAACCACTGAGCCATCTCTGTAAGTAGCTCGGATGGAAAGGGATCCTGGCAGTCGGGAGTCAAGGAGTACCACAAAATCACCATAAGTATAGCAGCTTATAGCCCTGCTCCCGAGAAAGGTTTCCTCAATGTAACAACTCTGCTCTGCTAGGAGAAGGTTTCCCTAGAGAAAGTGTTCCAGTCCTGCTCTGGTCTGCTCCAGCTCTGGAGAAAAGTTGTTATTTCTCTGCTCTGCTCCATTCCGGCAAAAGAAGGTTGTCACCCAAACCTCATTGAAGAGATTTATTGGGAAGGAAGAATCCAGGAGGGTGGCTGCCTCTGCCATGGTGGAAAAAGGCAGCAGCAAACTGAACAGGTACAGGGCTTACATAGGGCATCTTAGGGGTGGAGGTTTTCCAAGGAGAAGATTTTCAAGGTGGAAATTGGTCAGATTTCAATGCCCTTGAGTTTGAACAAGCTCAGATTGGCTAGATTTCATGCTCAGGGATTGGTTGGTTTTCTGCTCAGGGATTGATTGGTTTTGTGCTCAGTTGGTTGGGGCAGATTTGACTCCAGTTTCAGGGCCAAAGTGTGTTTCTTTCATTGGCCTTTTTGGCCTTTTGGCTCTCATTTTAGTGTCAGGGTGTGTTTCTTTCACTGGCTCTGGTTCCGAAGCCAAAGTGTGATTCTTAGGCTCCGGTTTCAGGGTCAGGGTAGGTTTCTTTGGCTGGCGCCTTTACCCTACATTTTCTCCAGGCCTGTGAATATAAATTTAATATTATAGATTAATTGCTCGTTGCCTTGGTTGTTTAGGTTGAACTATGTGTATATATGTGCTTATGAATTCTTTCATAGAAATATTTTACTTATACATACTTCAAAGGACCTGCCTCCTGAATCCTATGTGTGTTGTTTTCAATTCTTCTCAAAGTAATTTGTAGAAAAAGGCCTTTGAGAAATGTAGTATTTGAAAGCAGATTTAACACCGTTTTATTAAAACCAACTGAAATCACAGATATTCTTGAGGGTGTTTGTGACTTACTCAGCCATGAAAATATGAGGCACAGTTCCAAATAAGGGGAAGAACACAAAGGAAGGCAGGCTCTCTCCAGGAAGTAAGTGTTGGTAGCGACAATGGGAAACGAAAGCTGTTCAAGTGAAAATGGCCCCCAAAGGCCCATAGGGAGTGGCACTATTTGAAAGGATTAGGAGGTGGGACCTTGTTGGAGTGGGTGCAGCCTTGTTGGAAGAAATGTGTCACTGGGGGTGGACTTCAAGGTTTCAGAAGCTCAAGCCAGGCCCACTGTCTCTCTCATGCTGTAGAATTCTCCACTACTTCTCCAGCACCAGGACTACCTGCATGCAGTCATGCTTCCTGCCATGAGATTAATGAACTAAACCTCTGAACCCATGGGCCAGTCCCAATTAAGTGTTATCCTTTATAAGAGTTCCGTGTTCATGGTGTCTCTTCACAGCAATAGAAACCCTAACTAAAACATCAGCCTTCTTTAGTCTAATCTGGCCAAATTAATCTCTAGTCTAAACTGGTCCAAAAAAAGAAGAGAGAAAGAGAAAATGAAAAGGGAAAGAAAGAAAGAAAATAGCGATTTAGAATCTGTCACACTATAATAAACCTTCTACCCCAATGTATGATGTGTTATAAGCCTGAGATTTATCAGAAAATGGGCATTAGCCAAAATTTTACATCTGAAGACTAATTAAAGCATAGTTTTAAAAAATAATTATTGAATCCTCCACTTAAAAAAGCACCTAGTTTTTATTCTTTGATGCCACCTGTTTCCCCTGTATATTAAAAATACCAACCAAGAGGACAGGGAGATAGTTGATCAGTTAAGAGCACTGGCCGCTGCTCTCCCAGAGGACCTAGATTTGATCCCCAGCACCCACATGGCAGCTCACAACCATCTATACAGTCCCAGGGGATCCGCTTTGCTCTGACCTCACTGGGTTCTGGACACATATGGTGCACAGAAATACGTGTTGGACAAATACCCATACACATGAGATGAAATAATTTTTGAAAATTAATATGTAAACAAAAAGATGAAAGCAAAAATTAAGGTTTATTGTCAACTTATTGCCAGGAAGCAGGGAAGTTTTGCCATAACTATACGTTATCTAGATCACTGATCAAACTTACTGAGAAATATAACTTGACTCAGGAATGTTTTTCCATCTAGAAAAAAAATAATAACTTTCCCATCTGAGACAGTATAGGAAAAATACACTGTCAATCACGCACTCAAAAATGCTTGGGTTGTACAATGTGCTTTAAACAGAGTGGACACATTGTTTTGAAACACACAGCATTGTGTTCCTTATTTTTCCTCTTACCTTGTGTTTCTGGAGACAGAGACCAAAATCTCAGTTCCTGCCACAGTAAATGACTAAAACATATAAAAAGGAGATTTTGGTGTTTCTATCTACCTCTGGAGTAACATGACCCTGCTGTTAAAGAACCTCAGGTAGAAACAACCCACCTAGCTACACAGGTTTATCATTAGTTCCCAATGTTCATTTTTTTTAAAAAAAAAGCTATAGAAGAATAAGCCATACATCATCTAGTCCAACAAAGAAATACAATAACTGGACACTGGGGGTTAGATTTAATAACTGCACTGTCACCCAGTTTCTACGAATTTACACAGAATTTAACCTGTCTACAGTTGAAAAAGAATGGAAAGAAGATTAGTTATCGACCTGTGTGCTACTGGGAGCTGGTGGAACACTCCAGAGGTAGGGCCTAGTGGGGAGAAGTTGGGTCCCTACAGGCCATGTGCTCAATGGTGACACTGAACCCCAACTTCTTCAGCTCTCTTTGCTGTCCCAGTCTGCTCTCAGCCCACAGTGTGAGCAACTTTGCTCCCAGCCACTGTGTTTTCTTCACCACACACTCAGAAACCATGAAGCCAACCAACCATGAAATCTCTGGACACATAACACAAAAAAAACCGAACCCTTCATCAGTGCAACTTGTTTCTGTGTCAGACAAGCTCTCGTCATCCCAGAGACCATGGAGAAAACTGAGTCTTTCAAGCTACATAGAGATTATTTTAAGCCTAGATTCTCTACTCTGAGCTTCAACTTCATCCCCACTAAATGCAAATGATAACTGATAGCTTGTGGAAATACCCAGCACAGTGCCTAAGCACATGGTAAATGATGTCTATCAGAAAAAGAATAAAGGAGGAAAATTAGAAGGGTGCTAAGCAAAAAAACACCAAAGATAAGCATAAAATGGGACAAGTTAAAAAGGAAGAAGCATCCTCCAAGAATGATTGCCTATGGGAATTGGGAAAAATTAAATAAAATCGTGTTTTCTAAAGGAAGTAAAAGTTGCAAACTATGGAAAACAAAATCCGAGGGTGAAGCAAAGTAAGATTAAAGCCGCTGGATGACATTCAAATTTCAGGGTTCTTTTCAAGGAATGTTTTTTAAATAAAATATGATTTTAATATAAAAGAAATTGAACACAACTTCCTGATAAAAAATGAAATAAGTGATAAAAATGAAGATAAAAATGTATATTACACAGAGGAAGACAAGTTAAAACAGTGAAAATAAAAGGGGGCATCTAAGATAAAGTTCCTGATTTTTCTTTGAAATAAATGAGAAGAATAAATACAGTTTGTCAAAGACAGAGTTAAAAACAAATTTATTGAACTGGTCAAATCAAAAGGACAGAGAAAACTTGCTCCCTAATATACACATTCTGAGGAAACCAATCAAAAAGGCATTCCAGACACAAGAAAATTAGACCATAATGAACCTCTGCCTCTTATTGAAAATGTTTTTTTTTTTCTCCTCACGTAATATATCCTGCCTACAATTTTCCTTCCTTCTACTCTTCCCAGTTCCTGCCCATCTCCCCTCCCATCCGGATCCACCCCCTTTCTGTCCCTCATTAGAAAACCAATAATCTTCTAAGGGGTAATAATAAAATAAAATAGGATAAAACAAAAACTAACACATCAAAATTGGGAAAAACAAACAGAAGGAAAAGAGCCCAAGAGAAGACACAAGAGTCAGAGATCCACCCATTCCCACATTCAGGAATCCCATAAAAATACTAAACTAGAAATCATAATGTATATGCAAAGGACTAGTAGGGTAAAAACAGAGAAGAAATATATTTATGCATGTATGTGTATATAAAGATATAATTAAAAAAATAAAATAAAATCTTTACACAAGGAAGAGCCCTGAAGTTATATTAGGAGACGACGAACTTCCTAAGATGCTGTTGAGTTTATTTTCTGCTGGCCGTCTAGAGCTGGGCATGGAGTCTACCCTTAAGAGTAGTTTGTTTATCTATGACACTCCGTTAGTGGAAACCAATTTTTTATTTGCAATTCATAGGCTTCTGAGTTAGGGGTTGGAGCAAATGTCCACTTTTTCCTTTCAGCTCTAGGCTCCCATCTGATGCAGACCTGTGCAGACTCTGTGCTGCCTCAGTCTCTGAGTTTGTAGGTGCATCGATCCTGTTGCTATAGAGGGCCTTGTTTTCTTAGTGTCCTCCGTCCTCTCCGGCTCTTACACTTTTTCTGCCTTCTCTTCAACAGGGTTCCCTGAGCCCTGATGGGAGGGATTTGATGGAGACATCCCATTTAGGGCTGAGAGTCCCAAGGCCTCTCACTCTAAAGTCTGGCTGTGGTCTCTGTGTTTGTTCCCATCTGCTGCAGCTTGAAGAGGTTTCTTTGATAATGGCTGAGCGAGGCACTGATCTCTGAATATAGCAGAATGTCATAAGGAGTCATTTGATTGCCAAATTTTGGTTTGGTTAGGTTTGGGTTTGGGTTTGGGTTTTGGTTTTTAGATCAGTAGTATTTGGTTTTACCTTAGGTCCCTGGGCTATCTAGTCTCAGGTTTTTGACCACACAGTAAGTGTGAGGTGTGGATTCCATCTCGTGGAGTGGGCCCTCAGTCAAATCAGGTATTGGTTGGTTACTCCCACAAACATTGTGCCACCATCCACTGGCATATCTTGCAGACAGGACACCATTGCAGACCAAAGTGTTTGTAGCCATGTTGGTGTTTATGTTTCTCCTTTAGTTGTACAGAGTGCCTTCCTGTACAGAAGACTCTAGGGGTGAAGGCTCTGTAGGCACCAGCTCAACTTCTCCAAGTTCAGTGAGTTGTGTAGATACTGTCTTCAACAATGGGGCCTTGCCTCAGTTTGTGGAGAGCAAATTGTAGTCTTGGAAGCAGCCTGGATTGTTTGAGGGTTCCCATGGGACCCCTTTGGCCAATGATTCAATTAGAATTTTTCAAGAGAGAAAAAAAATGTAGGAGTAAATGAAGAGTACTAAAGGGGACCGTGAATCTGGCTCAGTAGGTAGAGAT
Organism: Onychomys torridus; assembly: GCF_903995425.1. NCBI lineage: Eukaryota > Metazoa > Chordata > Mammalia > Rodentia > Cricetidae > Onychomys > Onychomys torridus. Next base: position 67,506,608 of record NC_050445.1, on the reverse strand, counting down.
GATTGCCATACAAGCCTGAAGACCTGAGTTCAAGCCCAGGAATCTATGATAGAAAGAACAAAGCAGCTCCCAAAAGTGGTCCTCTGACCTCCACACATACCTTCACACACACACACACACACACACACACACACACACACACACACACACACACCAATAATAAAGAAATCAATGTGCCCTTTTTTTTCAAAAAGTGGTAATGAATGATCTACTAAAGGAGTAAACAATGAAACTCTATACATATTACAAACATAACACAAAAAAATGATACCAGAAAGAAGACTCTTAAGATTTATATAGACTACAAAACTCCAGTATTCAAGTACTGGAGAAGGAAAATATCAGATGAGTCTGGAGAGAGCCTCTGACAAAGAAGGGAAAGTAGGTGGTGTAAGGAGGAAATCACAGCTGGGCGGTGGTGACATACGCCTTTAATCCCAGCACCTGGGAGGCAGAGGCAGGAGGATCTTTGTGAGTTCAAGGCCAGCCTGGGCTACAGAACGAGATCCAGGAAAGGTGCACAGCTACACAGAGAAACCCTGTCTCAACCCCCCCCCCCCCCGCAAAAAAGAAGGAACTCCCACCTTGCAGGCTGTGAGATGTGGGCTAAGTGTGGGTGACCTACATGTTGAGCAACATAACAGACTACAGATGCATAGCCTTTCCTACAGGCTTTGGGATGTATTATGGCCAGAATCCATTGACTACAAATTTAACCAGACTCTTGACATATTAATATCTCACACTTCAGCAATGGCAATGTGGTTTTTAACTTCTCTCAAAGGAATGCAATTGCAATACATGAGGGTTTATTACTTTTAAAAAAAAAGTGGATTGGCAATTGCTAAAGGAAATCACATACATAGTCAGCATTTTATAATTTCAATTATTATTTTTAACCAGAAAAGACCATAGTTACTATATAATTTACTTTATGGGAAAAAATTATTCAGTGACAGTTTGTCCTTAGAGACTTTAAATAGTGCCTGAAAAAAACTGGAAATTATTGAATTAACTCTCCGTCCCAACAAAGTTTTTTTTCCAAGATTATACTTATATTATTCTAGTGCTATACAGACATTTTAAGATACATTTTCTTACTGCTCAAACAAATGAAGGGAAGTAGTTAGTATATAAGAAGTAATTAGATTTTCTAAAATGACCTATCAGAAATAAGTCTGTAAGAAGCTAATTCCTTTTTTAAAGCATTATAGTAAACTTATAATAAACATGTTGTATCAGCAACATTTAAAGAAATAAACCACTTTATAGCACATGCAATGAAAATCCTTAACTTCATATAAAACCAATTCTTTCCCACTTATAATGCATCATATCTTTTCATCATCAAATATAAACATTTATCACAGAAACAAGTTTCATTGTGTGAACTATTTATCCAAAGTATAAAATGGCCTAATTATCTTTTAGGTGCATTTTATGATAAAGTGAACCCTTTTCATAGTCTTATGGAGATAAAACGAAAACATTCACATTATAACACTTTGCCTGATAAATCCTAATGGAAGATTACACATACTAAAATGCTTTTTGAATGAAAATTACACCTAATTATAAAATACTGCTGCCAAAGAAAATCACTCATGTGTTTTAAAGAACTACATTTTATTGCTTTGTTTAAAAAAAAAAAAAAAAACTTCAAGTGGTTAAATATTTTCCCAAACAGCTTACACATGTCTATTCCTACCTGGATCACACCATAAATTCAACATTCAAGAAACCTTTTGTGATATTAACTAACATTTATTACAGATTTTAGTTTTGTTATTTTACAGCTACTGTACATTTTAATTTGTGTGAAAACATTCCTATCCCCTTGACATTAGTACAAATGCTAAATTCAATATGCTTTGTACCATTTAACTCAACATGTTATCATTAAGATTCCATAACGAGTCAAAATTCCAGAATTTAAATATTAAATTTGAATGTTTGTATTTTCTTATGTATTTTGAATTTGAAATGGCTTTTAAGTAATGTGTATGGTCATCCAGTTTGAATCCAATGTCAGTGTTGGGATTTTCCTCTTCTTCTGTTGGAAACTCAGGAATAGTAACAAATAAAACAAAAAGAGTTGGGAATTCTCTCTTTAGCTATATTTAAAACATTGTTTTAGAGCACTCACATAAACACACCAAAATATAATAGTGAAGTATTACAAGTATTAAGACATACAGTACAAAAATTATGTGTGTATGTGAAAGAGAGAGAGAGAGAGAACAGGCCATTGCCCTGGAAAACATAAATCCAAAAACAATCAACCTCAATGCATTATTTTGTAAATCTGTAAAAATTCAAATACAATAAAGAAATATACTAAGAATATACAGAGAGATGGGGAGGAGATCAAGTCATTCATATGCTGGTGTATATCGGTATGGGCTCTAACATCCTGTAATAACATTCAACATTTAAGGAGGTAGGGAAGCAATCATAAAAACTGTGGTCTAAGAATATAAACACAACCAGTATCTGAATGTAAAGGACATTCAACCAACTTCTAACTTGGGCAGAATCCCATTCTACATCTCCTTCAGTGTTGAGGGGTGGGAGTGGGGAGGTGGGAATGACTATGAAATTGACAGATCATGACAAGCAAACAGCTAGGGAAATGGGCCTCCTCTAGAGAGACACATGATTGAAAATAGTACACTCCTGCCTGCTTCTTCTTCACCTTTTGATCTGAAGCAAAGGCTTGGCAATTTTCTCTCACCACTAGATGCCTCCTTGTCCCTTTTCCAGGTGACCAGTCCAGGCTAGTCATGCAATCTCAAAGTCAGACCTGGGCATGTTTACACAAAAGCATAGACCTCCCCGCTCTTTTTTGTTTGCCTAAACTGACCAGTCCTAAATTAGGGAAAGGGGACCAATCCCCACACATCAAAAGATACCTAAAAACCCACTGCCCAATCTCCAAAATATATAAAGAACTCAAAAAGCTTGACATCAAAATACTGAACAATCCAATTTAAAAATGGGCTACAGAGCTTAACAGAGAATTCTCAATAAAAGAATCTCAAATGGCTGAAAGGCATTTAAGGAATTGCTCAACATCCTTAGTCATCGGGGAAATGCAAGTCAAAACAACTCTGAGATACCATCTTACACCTGTCAGAATGGCTAAGATAAAAAAAACACTGAAGACAGCTTATGCTGGAGAGGATATGGAGAAAGGGGAACACTCCTCCACTGTTGGTGGGAATGCAAACTTGTACAACCACTCTGAGAATCAGTATGGCGGTTTCTCAGAAAATTGGGAATAAATCTTCCTCAAGACCCAGTTATACCACCTTTGAGCATATAACCAAGGAATGCTCAATCTTACCACAAGGACACATGCTCAACTATGTTCATATCAGCATTATTCATAATAGCAAGAACCTGGAAACAACCTAGATGCCCCTCAACTAAAGAATGGATAAAGAAAATATGGCACATATACACAATGGAGTACTAATCAGCAGTTTAAAAAAATGATATCATGAAATTTGCAGGCAAATGGATGGATCTAGAATACATCATCTTGAGTGAGGTAACCCAGACTCAGAAGGACAAACAGTATGTACTCGCTCATAAGTGGATACTAAGTGGGAGGGAAGGGATGGCCAGACTGCAATCCACAGCTCCAGAGAGGCTAGCTAACAGGTAAAGACCCTAGGAGGGACAGATGGATGACCCTGTGAAGGAGAAATTAATGAGCTCTCTATGAGTGGACTGGGTATGAGGGGGTGGCAGAGGACAAGGAGTGGGGAATGAGAACATAGGGAAATGGGAGGGTCAAGCTGGAACAGGGACAGAGTGGGAGGGCAGGGAGGAAGATACCATGATAGATGAGGACATCATGGGAATAGGAAGAGGCAGGGTGCTGGGGAGGCTCTCAGGAATCCACAAGGTTGACCCCACCTTAGTCTGCTGGCAGTGGTCCAGAAGCTTCCTGGACTGGTCTACTCTGGTGACCAGCCTAGCAAATAACCTAGCTGTCATCATAGAGCCTTTGTCCAGTGACATATGGAAGCAGATACAGCAGATACAGAGATCCACGGCCAGGCACCAGGCTGAGCTCTGGGAATCCAATTGATGAGAGAGAGGAGAGATACTGCAGGCGAGAGACGTCGAGATTATGATGGGAGGACCTGCAGAGATGACCGGCCACACTAGTGGAAGCCCATGAGCTGTAAACTAGTGGCTGTGGAGCCCCATGGGACTGGACTAGGCCCTCTGGATACGGAAGAAGGTTATTTGGCTCAAATTGTTTGGGGGGCACCCAGGCAGGGGGATCAGGATCTGTCCCTGGTAATATGGGCAGGCTTCTGGAACCTGGGGCCTGTGGTGTGACACCTTGCACAGCCTTGATGAAGTGGGAAGGGGCTTGGACCTGCCTAGGCTCAGTGTGCTGGGCTCTGCTGACTCCCCATGAGAGACCTTGATTTGGGGATGCAGGGTGGTTTGGGAAAGAGGGCTGGGGGTGGGAAGAGGGAGGAGGGGGTTCTGTGGATAGCATGTGGAGTGAGTAGAAAATTTCTTAATAAAGAAAAATGGGGGGAAAAAAAAGGCCTCCTGAGGAAAAGGGACTTGAGCCCTCTCTGCTCTGCAGAGAGCCATTCTCTGTACATGCCTTCTTCCTGTGTGCTGTGCTCCCTGGTTTTCTAATAAAAAGTTGACATCTGTTGCAGCTGCCTACTGTGATTGAGAGGTTTCCTGCTCTACCTGCTGTGTTTAGGATTTCTCCTATTTTTTAATCCCTTCATTGTCTGAGAAAATTTACCTAATGAGTACCCTAGACAACAACACAGGGAACTAAGCTGATTAATACCCTCCAGACTTGCTGGCTCTTCCCCCACTCCCAGAAAGGGCTTTAGTTTAGAAACCTCTAGTACTGTGAAAGAATATACTTGTCTGAAGTTCATGACTTCATAATTCTGTCCATCATCTGTGCAGTTCTTGTCCAGGCCAGCCTTTTGTGAGCCCTGCTAAGCCTCTCTCTCTCTCTCTCTCTCTCTCTCTCTCTCTCTCTCTCTCTCTCTCTCTCTCTCTGTGTGTGTGTGTGTGTGTGTGTGTGTGTGTGTGTGTGTGTCTCTGTCTCTCTCTGTGTCTCTCTGTCTGTCTCTCTGTCTCTGTCTCTCTGTCTGTGTGTGTGTCTCTGTCTCTCTCTGTGTGTATGTGTCTCTGTCTCTCTATGTGTGTATGTGTCTCTCTCTGTCTCTCTCTGTCTCTCTCTGTCTCTGTCACACACACACACACACACACACACACACACACACACACACACACATCTAAATATTTGGGAGCTGGATGATCCTATCCATCTGTGGACCTTTGAACGCTCTCCTGTCTGAGGGTCTGCCCGTTTGTAATGGTGTCTAAAGTCCAAAGAGGTGAGGAAAGTAACTGTGTCTCTTGATTCAATGTCGTATCACCAGGGAGCTTTTTCTAAGGAAAGAGCCTAGCACAACACCAAATTAAATGTACCGTGCTTTTCCCTAACCAGAGCGAAGGATAACTCCATTCTTCCTTGTATTCAGACCCAGAATTTGTAGTCACCTTTGTCTACTTTCCTTACCTAACAAACAAAGTTTAAACTATCATCAAAGTCTGCTGCATTCAAACTTCTCATTGTCTTCAGTTCTAGCATCCTGTCCAAGCCACCACCATCCCCACTGCAATTGCTCCCATAGCTTCCCAGCAGGCCTCTCTGCCTCTACTTCCACATTCTTCCCGTCTCTTGTTTTCAGTATAGTACCCAGAGTCACATTACTTCACTCTTCAAGTTTCTTAATAGACACTCTCATTTACTCCATTTTTAAGGTGAAAATATTAAGCATGGCTAAACAAAGTTGGCTGATGTGTGCAGCTAGTCACAATCCTCTAAAATGTCTATATACAATAATTTTCAGTTGCATTTAAGTAATAAGAATTAATTAATTGATTAAAACTTATCAAGAGGGGCTGGAGAGTTGACACCAGCCAAGTGGTTAAGAGCACTTGTTCCTACAGAGGACTCATGTTTAATTCCCAGCACTAACATGGTAATAACCATCTGTAACTCCAGCCCCAAGGTATCCAACCTCCTATTCTGGACTCCATGGGTACCAGGAGTGAACATGGTACACAGACATAATACAGGCAAAATACACATGCACATAAAATACCAAAGGAAGAAAATTTTAGAACAAATGTTCTTTTGTTACCAAGATAGTAGGTGTTTGAGATCGTAGTGGACAATACTGACAGTCAGAGCTCTCTAAAGAAACAGAAGCCACAGACTGCATGGGGGTTTACCATATTGGCTTACATAGCCAGAGGCTGGATAGTCCCTCAGAGGCAATCCATAGGCTGGAAAGTTGGAGAAACCTGTGGCTTCCGAGTCTAAGAAGCAAGAAGCCCGAGAATGGGAAAGGTAACTGTGCAGCTCCAGCTGAGGTCTAGGAGCTCAGGAACATTGCCAGTACGAGCCCACATTCAAAGGCTGTGAGTATAAAGCCTTGTCTCCTGGGGCAGCAGCAGAAGCAGAAGGCTGCCCAGGCTGGAAGAACAGAGGTGCAGCCATGGCGCCTTTACTCCTCTTTACATTCTGTGGCTAGAACCCCCACATCTAGGGAGGAGCAAGCTGGGCCTCGGGGTACTGATGCTCAGAGACAAGCCACAAGTGTATTTCACTCTTCTAGGGATCTCTCATTCCACTCAAGTTGACAACCAAGGTTAACTATTGTACTTTTTCATTATTTAATTGGAAAAAAGGGGGGTGTGACAGGGCAGATTGTCCTACAGCAGACTATCATTTTGTTCATATGAAAAACACAGTCAGCAACAAAAATTTAAAACAACTGAAGCCTGTTTGCCTTGGTGCTTGAAGTATTCTTTCCCTTTTCTGAATCTGCCTAGAGAGCAGAAAGTCCATTTCTTAACAGAAACTATCCTTCATTCTATGTTGACCCATACTATTGAATAATTGCTAACCGCACCAAGCAGAGTATTCTAAATTGTGAAATAGCTGTTTCCTTGCACTTTCTTTCATATTCATTCTTAATATATTCCATTTTCCTTTGATTAAATAGAAAAGTGAGTTTGTTTCCTAGGCAGCCATCTCAAAATTCTCCCTTTTGTCTTCCCAAGATAACAGTTCACAATCAGAGAAAAAATATCAAATAAAACTTTCAGGATCTCTTGCAACTAAAACTATTTTTTATATTGCTCAGGAAAATAATTAGAAAAGTTTGTCTTTTCATCAAATAAAAAGTGAGACTGTGTTGACCAACCTCGTCCTCCTAATGACCTCAACTCCACTGACCTCCACAGAGGCTTCCTCTGACCCTGGGGCCCTAACTGACCTTATTTCTGCTGAGGAAATTTGAGCTTGTAAATCTCTTCCATGTCTCTTTGAGATGCAGATATAAATGTTTTTAGAAGTCTCTTGGAGCTTGAGGATAATTGAACACACAAACGAACACACACACACACACACACACACACACACACACACAGAGTTCAGGGGCACTTTGAGGAAAATAAGCAGCATGCCTCAATTCCACAAGACAGAAATATCCTTTATAACAAATAACCTTTATAGTAGATGAAAACAAGTTCTCTTGGGGTTTTCTGAGACAGTATTGTGTTGTTTAACCCAGGCTTCCCTTGACATTACTCCCCTCCTCCTTCAGCCTCCTGGTTGTGGGAATACAGGCATATACCACCCTGCTAGAGTGGTCAATATTTTTGAAAGACTTCCACCCTTTTACAACTTAAGACTGTCTTTCAAAATTACCTGGAGCCATATGCCTAAATCGTCAGAGAAGACAGATCCACTACTTCCCCTGTCTGTGGGAGAATGGGAGCTCAAGTTCATTAGGATCCCTTCTACCAAATTGTAAAGCAGCCTCCTGTCTTGAATATGCAATAAAGTTTCAGATATGAGAACATTTACTTTTCATTTGGATAAGGCCAATTAGTAAACACAGGTGTCCTGTTCTCATCCACTCACCTACCCCCATAACTCCCTCCTACCGAAGAGTTCCCCCTCCTTTCACGTCAACCCAGGTAAATTTGGGCTTTAGTTATGGCCTCTGAATACTATTGCAATAACCTGTACTAAAGACATATTTCCTGTCTAACATATTTCCTTTGTCCAGCACAATATCTGTCTTGTCACTATAAATAATTAGCTTTCTTTGATGTGTTTTGTGTTTCCTCACTAGATCCAACATAGAAAGAGCTATATAAGAAGCATGATCAAATCAAGAGATATGCAGATTTTGATTATAGGTAAAATACAAAACTGTTAACGGAAGTTTTGGGACATTCCATCAGAGTTGCTATATGATACCAGGAAATCAGGGTGCCTTCTGGGGGTTCTTATTACTAATAAAATAATTTAACAATGAACTAAACTATAAGCTAAAGAAATTTTCATTAGAGTTTTAAAGAATAGGCCCAAAGCAAACAAGTTGTAAATCAGCACCAGAGGAAAATACAAGAGAAAAAAAAAAGAAAACCACATGCTTGTGTTAAGCAGGCAAGGAGGTCAGCCACAGAACCTCATGGCAACTTGGAATTGCTCTGAGAGCAAACATTGTGGGAAAGAAATTTCCATGATCTCACTAGGGGATAATTATCCTCCCTATCTCTTTAATGTGGCTTAAGGTGAACCCCTTCCTGATGTTGGTCCCTTGTCCAGGTGATTGACCCAGCCCAACTGGATCAACCCTAAAACATGAGACAACGTCTTGTCTCCACCTAGAGATAGATGGCCTTTGCATGGAAGGTAATTTTTTCCCTTCGTGACCCTTGAGTGCTATTCTAGCACTCATCTAAGCTGTTCTGTATATTTTGTGGAAACTTGCAGTTTGCCAGGGCTCTCACTGCACACAGTATGTATTGTCTCCTGGGTATTGTTGGCCCCGAAAAAGATCAAAATGTAAACATTTAAAGACTAGTTTCTCCTGAGTCACCAGAGTCTTTTTCATATGATCATAAAGTCAAAAGTCCTGAGTAAAAGCACATTAAATTTGCAGCTGCCTGTGTTAACAAGTCTATCTTTTTGTTTGTTTGTTTTGTCATCTATATGTGATATATTTTTCCCTTTTTTTAATATATTTGTGTTTTAATTTTACACATCAGCCATGGGTTCCCTTGTCCTCCCCCCTCCCACCCCTATATCCACCTTCCCCCCAGGCCCTCCCCTCCATTCCTATCTCCTCTAGGGCCAAGACTCCCCTGGGGATTCAATTCAACCTGGTGGATTCAGTACAGGCAGGTCCAGTCCCCTCCTCCCAGGCTGAGCAAAGTGTCCCTGTGTAAGCCCAAGGTTCCAAACAGCCAGCTCATGCACTAAGGACAGGTCCGGGTCCCACATTCTGGGAGCCTCCCAAACAGTCCAAGCCACTCAACTGTCTCACTTAACCAGAGGGCCTGATCCAGCTGGGGGCTCCACAGCCTTTGGTTCATAATTCATGTGCTTCCATTCATCTGGCCTTTTGTACCCAAGCTTTTTGTAATTCTGGGCTCAACAATTTACCCTCCCACAGTCCCTCCTCTTTCTCGACAATTGGACTCCTGGAGCTCCACCTGGGGCCTGGCTGAGGATCTCTGCATCCACTTCCATCAGTCACTAGATGAGAGTTCCAACCTGACCATCAGGGTGTTTAGCCATCTGATCACCAGACTAGGTCAGATCAGGCTTTCTCTGGACCATTACCACCAGTCTACAGAGGATGTATCATTGTGGATTTAAGGGGACCTCTCCAAGACTCTGCCTATTCCTGTTGTCATGTGGTCTTCATTTATCAGGGTCTGTTATTCCTTGCTCTCCCTTTCTGTTCTTGATCCAGCTGGGATCTTCTGCTCCCCTAAGCTCTCTTTCCCTCAAACCTTGCCCTTCATTATCCCCACTCATGTTCAGGTTGTTCATGTAGATCTCATCCATTTCTCTGTCATTGGGTGATCCCTGTGTCTTTACTAGGGTCCTGTTTTCTAGGTAGCCTCCCTGGAGTTGTGTAGCAGTCTAGTCATCTTTGTTTTACATCTAGTATCCTCCTATGAGTGAGTACATACCATGTTTGTCCTTCTGAGTCTGGGTTACCTCACTCAGGATGATTTTTTTCTAGATCCATCCATTTGCCTGCAAACCTCATGATGTCATTGTTTTTCTCTGCTGAGTAGTACTCCATTGTGTATATGTACCATATTTTCTTTATCCATTCTTCAGTTGAAGGGCATCTAGGTTGTTTCCAGGTTCTGGCTATTACAAACAATGCTGATATGAACATAGCTGAGCAAGTGCCCTTGTGGTATGATTGAGCATTCCTTGGGTATATGCCCAAGAAGGCTACAGAGTTCTTCACTCAGGCCTTGTTGACCGTGCCTTACGAGGGCTTAGCAAAAGGACTGTGCATTCTTAGGTTGGGTTGCTTAACAAGCTCTTACTGGTCTTTGACAAACAGCCCTCAAAGAACAGCCATTCTTGGAGAGCTGCCCAGATGGACAGGATTAGTCAGAAGTTTTTTGAACTTCAGAGAACCAGGCATGGAAAACCTCCTGTGGAGAGCCATGGGCAGGATATCTAAGAGCCATTAACACCTGAAGAGTCACCTTAGTCTCTGCTCATTGCTGTTGGATATGCTGCAGGAGGCATATAAAGAGAATAAGGATTAACAGTATCACCCCACCAATCAAAGCATAAGTGAGCATCAAGGAGGGATCAAATAGCCTTTTAAAGTTGTCCCAGACCTTAGTTAAAATCTGTCTTTGGAAGGCTCCCCTTTTCAGAGAGGCAAAAGTCCCTGGGTCCCACCCCTGGGCACCATCCTGGGAGGACCTGCCCAACTTGGCCCCAGTTTCTGGCCAATCGGCCAGCCCTATGGGAAGCTCCTCTTTTCCAAGACTACAGGCAGACCCTGAAGTCTCCACACCGTGCCCCCCACCCATTTGCCCGAGACCCCAGCCACTTCCTGAGACTCAGAGACCAGAACCCAGCTCCCATCTGCCCTGGAACTCCCATCTGGACCAGAGCTTCCATCCTGTCCTGGAACTCCCATCTGGACAAGATAAGGAGATCCCAGGGACTTCCTGAGACTCAGAGTCCAGCCCCCAGCTCCTATCCGGCAGCACTCTCATCTGGACCAGAGCTCCCATCTGGCCCAGAGCTTCCATCTGGACCAGAGAGAGGCTCCCTAAATCTGTCAGCTCTATCTGGACCAATTACACCAATAAGACCAAGAAAGAATCCTCAAGGAGATGGGCAGACGCCAAGGCAGAAGTACATACAACAAAATAAAGAGCAATACAGCATCACCAGAACCTAGCCTTTCTCCAACAGCTAGACCTGAACATCATGGAATGGAAGAAGAAGAAGAAGAAGAAGAAGAAGAAGAAGAAGAAGAAGAAGAAGAAGAAGGAGAAGAAGAAGAAGAAGAAAACAACCTTATAAGTAACATCATGAAGAGGGTAGAGCCTTATATAGTAGAAATCAAAAATAAAGTGGAGGAACAGACAAACAAAAATGGGAAGAACATTATAAAAAAACTAGAGGAGAGGACAATTAAAGCAGAAGAAAACAATAAGTCCCTGAAAGAAAATCATAAAAAAACAAGGGAAACAGTCCAAGACCTGAAGAGGGAAATAGAAAAAATGAAGAAGACACTAGCAGAAGGAATGCTGGAAAGAGAAAATCTGAAAAAACAAACAGGAACTTCAGGTGCAACTATAACCAACAGAATGCAAGAGATGGAAGAGAGGATCTCTGGTGTTGAAGATATATTACAAGAAATAGATTCACCAGTCAAAGAAAACACTAAAACCAATAAAGTCATGACCCAAAATGTCCAAGAAATTTGGGACACCATGAAAAGACCAAACCTATGAATAATAAGGATAGAGGAAGGAGAATACCAACTCAAAGTCACAGAAAATATATTTAACAAGATTATAGAAGAAAACTTTCCCAACTTAAAGAAGGAAATGCCTATGAAGATACAAGAAGCCTATAGAACACCAAACAGACTAGACCTCCCCAAAAAGTCCCCTCACCATATAATAATTAAACAACTAAATGTACAGAATAAAGAAAGAATATTAAGGGCAGCAAAGGAAAAAGGCCAAGTGACTTACAAAGGCAAACCCATCAGAATAACACCCGATTTCTCAATGGAGACTTTGAAAGCCAGAAGGACCTGGAGAGATATAATGCAGACACTAAGAGACCATGGATGCCAGCCTAGACTAATGTACCCAGCAAACTCTCAATCATCATAGATGGAGTGAACAAGACCTTCAAGACAAAACCAGATTTAAACAATACTTATCCATAAACCCAGCCCTACAGAAAGCACTAGAAGGAAATTTCCAACCTAAGGAAGGCAGATACACCCATGAAAACACAGGCAATAGATAACACCACAGCAGTAAAACCCCAAAGAAGAGAAGTACACACACACTGCCAACAAATAATAAAAATAATAACAGGAACGAACAATCACTGGTCATTAATATCCCTTAATATCAATGGACTTAATTCACCTATAAAAAGACACAGACTAACAGAATGGATACAAAAGCACGACCCATCTTTCTGCTGCATACAAGAAACACACCTCAAATTCAAAGACAGACATCTCCTAAGAATAAAAGGCTGGGAAAAGACTTTCCAATCAAATAGTCTTAAGAAGCAAGCTGGTGTAGCCATCTTACTATCCAACAAAATAGACTTCAAACTAAAATCAATCAAAAGAGATGATGAAGGACATTACATACTCATTGCAGGAAAGATGCACCAAGATGATGTCTCAATTCTGAACATTTATGTCCCAAACACAGGGCACCCACATATGTAAAAGAAACATTACTAAAGCTTAAATCACATATAAAACCCCACACATTAGAAGTGGGAGACTTCAACACCCCACTTTCACCTCTGGACAGATCAGCCAAATTGAAACTTAACAGAGACATAATGGTCTTAACTGATGTTATGGCTCAAATGGACTTAATCGATATCTACAGAACATTCCACCCATACAAAAAAGAATATACCTTCTTCTCTGCACCCCATGGAACCTTCTCTAAAATAGACCACATACTTGGCCACAAAGCAAATCTCAACAGATACAAAACAATTGGAATAACCTCCTGTGTTCTGTTGGACCATCATGGTTTAAAGTTAGATTTCAACAACAGAAAAAACTACAGAAATCCTACAATCTCATGGAAACTGAATAATGCTCAACTGAATCACCAATGGGTTAAGGAGAAAATAAAGAAAGAAATTAAAGACTTCCTAGAGATCAATGAAAATGAATACATCACATACCCAAACTTATGGGACACTATGAAAGCAGTGCTAAGAGGGAAATTTATAGCACTAAATGCCCACATAAAGAAGCTGGAGAAATCTCACACTAGTGACTTGACAGCAAAGTCTCCGAGGAGGAACAGACACCAGGAAATTATCAAATTGAGAGCTGAAATCAATAAAATAGAAACAAAGAGAACCAAACAAAGGATTAATGAAACAGAGTTGGTTCTTTGAGAAGATCAACAAGATAGACAAGCCCTTTTCAAAACTAACCAAAAGACAGAGAGAGAGCCTCCAAATTAACAAAATCAGAAGTGAAAAGGGGAACATAACAACAGACAATGAGGAAATCCAGAGAATCATCAGGTCATACTTCAAAAACCTCTACTCCACAAAACTGGAAAATCTAAAAGAAATATATAATTTTCTGGATAGGTACCACATACCTAAGTTAAATCAAGACCAGATAAACCATTTAAATAGTCCAATAACCCCTAAGGAAATAGAATCAGTCATTAAAAGTCTCCCAAACAAAAAAAGCCCAGGATCAGATGGTTTCACTGCAGAATTCTACCAGATCTTCAAAGAAGATTTAATACCAATACTCTTTAAATTGTTCCACACAATAAAAGCAGAAGGAATATTACCAAACTCCTTCTATGAGGCTACAATTACCCTGATTCCTAAACCAAACAAAGATGAAACAAAGAAAGAGAACTACAGACCAATCTCCCTCATGAACATGGATGCAAAAATACTCAATAAAATACTGGCAAACAGACTCCAAGTACACATCAAAACAATTATCCACCATGATCAAGTAGGCTTCATCCCAGTGATGCAAGGGTGGTTCAACATACGAAAGTCTGTCCATGTAATAGACCATATGAACAAACTCAAAGAAAAAAAACCACATGATCATCTCACTAGATGCAGAAAAGGCATTTGACAAAATCCAACACCCCTTCATGATAAAGGTCTTGGAGCGATCAGGAATACAGGGAACATACCTAAACATAATAAAGGCAATCTACAGCAAGCCAACAGCCAATATCAAATTAAATGGAGAGAAACTCAAAGCAATACCACTAAAATCAGGAACAAGGCAAGGCTGTCCCCTCTCCCCCTACTTATTCAATATAGTACTTGAAGTTCTAGACAGAGCTATAAGACAACATAAGGAGATTAAGGGGATACAAATTGGAAATGAAGAAGTCAAGCTTTTCCTATTTGCAGATGGCATGATAGTATACATGAGTGACCCCAAAAATTCAACCAAGGAACTGATACAGCTAGTAAAAACCTTCAGCAACGTAGCAGGATACAAGATCAACTCAAAAAAATCAGTAGCCCTCCTATATACAATAGACAAATAGGCTGAGAAGGAAATCAGAGATACATCACCCTTTACAATAGCCACAAATGATATAAAATACCTTGGGGTTACTCTAACTAAGCATGTGAAGGACCTATATGACAAGAACTTTAAGTCCATGAAAAAAGAAATTGAAGAAGATGTAAGAAAATGGAAAGACCTCTCATGCTCATGGATAGGCAGGATTAACATAGTAAAAATGGCGATCTTACCAAAAGCAATCTAGAGATTCAACACAATCCCCATCAAATAACAAACACAATTCTTCACAGATCTGCAAAGAATAATACTCAACTTCATATGGAAAAACAAAAAACCCAGGATAGCCAAAAGAATCCTGTACAATAAAACAACCTCTGGAGGCATCACGATCCCTGACCTCAAGCTCTACTATAGAGCTACCATAATAAAAACAGCTTGGTACTGGCATAAAAACCGACATGTGGACCAATGGAATCGAATTGAAGACCCTGACATTAACCCACACACCTATGAACATATAATTTTTGACAAAGAAGCCAAAAGTGTACAATGGAAAAGAGAAAGCATCTTCAACAAATGGTGCTGGCATAACTGGATGTCAGTGTGTAGAAGGCTGCAAATAGATCCATATCTGTCACCATACACAAAACTTAAATCCAAGTGGATCAAAGACCTCAACATAAATCCAGTTACTCTGAACCTGATAGAAGAGAAAGTAGGAAGTACTCTTGAATGCATTGGCACTGGAGATCACTTTCTAAATATAACACCAGTAGCACAGACACTGAGAGAAACAATCAATCAATGGGACCTGTTGAAACTGAGAAGCTTTTTGTAGAGCAAAGGACACAGTCAACAAGACAAAGCAACAGCCTGCAGAATGGGAAAAGGTCTTCACCAACCCCACATCTGACAAAGGGCTGATATCCAGAATCTAAAAAGAACTCAAGAAATTAGACATCAAAATGCCCAACAGTCCAATTAAGAAATGGGCTATAGAACTAAACAGAATTCTCAACAGAGGAAGTTCCAATGGCTGAAAGACATTTAAGGAATTGCTCAACATCCCTAATTTTCCAGGAAATGCAAATCAAAATGACTCTGAGATACCACCTTACACCTGTCTGAGTGGCTAAGATCAAAAACACAGAAGACAGTTTATGCTGGAGAGAATGTGGAGCAAGGGGAACTCTCCTCCACTACTGGTGGGAATGAAAGCTTGTACAGCCACTTTGGAAATCAACATGGCGCTTCCTTAGAAAATTTGGAATCCATCTCCCACAAGACCCAGCTGTAGCACTCTTGGGTATATACCCAAGGAATGCTCAATCATACCACAAGGGCATTTGCTCAGCTATGTTCATAGCAGCATTGTTTGTAATAGCCAGAACCTGGAAACAACCTAGATGCCCTTCAACTGAAGAATGGATAAAGAAAATATGGTACATATACACAATGGATTTCTACTCAGCAGAGAAAAACAATGACATCATGAGGTTTGCAGGCAAATGGATGGATCTAGAAAAAATCATCCTGAGTGAGGTAACCCAGACCCAGATGAGATCTGCATGAACAACCTGGACGACAGTGGGAGTAATGAAGGGAAAGAGAGCTTAGGGAGCAGGAGATCCCAGCTGGATCAACAACAGAAAGGGAGAACAGGGAATAACAGACCCTGATAAATGAAGACCACATGACAACAGGAATAGGCAGAGTCTTGGAGAGGTCCCCTTAAATCCACATTGATACATCCTCTGTAGACTGCTGGCAATGGTCGAGAGAAAGCCTGATCTGACCTAGTCTGGTGATCAGATGGCCAAACACCCTACCAGTCGAGCTGGAACTTTCATCCAATAACTGATGGAAGTGGATGCAGAGATCCTCAGCCAGGCCCCAGGTGGAGCTCCAGGTGTCCAATTGTCGAGAAAGAGGAGGGACTGTAAGTGTGTGAATTATTGAGCCCAAGATTGGAAAAAGCACAGGGACAAACAGCCAAATGAATGGAAGCACATGAATTATGAACCAAAGGCTGTGGAGCCCCCAGCTGGAGCAGGCCCTCTGGATAAGTGAGACAATTGAATAGCTTGAACTGTTTGGGAGACATCCAGGATGTGGGACCTGGACCTGTCCTTAGTACATGAGCTGGCTGTTTGAAACCTTGGGCTTACACAGGGACACTTTGCTCAGCCTGGACCTGCCTGTACTGAATCCACCAGGTTTAAATGAATCCCCAGGGGAGTCTTGGCCCTGGAGGAGATGGGAATAGAGGGGAGGGGATGGGGGGAAAGTGGATGTGGGGGCGGTAGGGGGGAGGACAATGGAACCCATGGCTGATGTGTAAAATTAAAACACATATATAATAATAATAATAATAATAATAATAATAATAATAATAAAATCTGTCTTCAGTGACATCACTAGGACCCTAGTCCTACAGAGATGGGATATTTGTTCCCAGAGTAGAATGGAGTAAATAAGGAGGTGAGGCAAATTACCTGGAAGCATGGATTGCAGGCAAGTAGGGACATGTCTCTTACTAATTCTATTTCTTAGGCATTGGACAAGAGAAAAAAAAAAAAGGAAGAGGAAAGCAAAGGGCTTCCTCTACAGACCAGTTGTCCTCCAAATTTTTGTTGGTCAGCACAAGGTCCATAAAGGCCAGGTCTAGGGAAGAACTGGTGGTAAACATCACAGGGAAAGCAGGGGAGTTAATTGCCACTGGCAACAGAATGGGAGGCAAGGGAACCAGAGCCCATAGACCCCCTGCTTTTGAGGGAATAAAAGGGGCAATGGTGGTGAGTGTTACATTACCCATCCATGGCCAATTCTTCTTTGGTGGATGTGGGCTGGTCCATGGCAGGATGCACATCTCTTGTTGCGACTCATATTAGTGTAGCTGGACTCTGAGGGAAAATGCAAGCATACCCTCTCCCATGGGTCAGCAGGGGGCACTCATAGCTGCCATTGGAGAGAGATAGGGTCTTTCCATCTTACTAGGGATAGAGGTATGCCCCAAGGCAGGAGTGCCCAATGTTTATATGCTAGACTGAGTCCTGCCTCATTGAAGCTGAGAAAATTTATATGAAAAAAGACTTCAGTTAGGGCTAAATGGGGTTCTCTTTTTGCCTCTGGCAAGATGGACTTGGCCAACAGTTCTTTAAGAGTTCTGTTGGTGCTTTCCATGATGGCTTGTCCCTGAGGATTATAGGGGATGCCAGTGGTATGAGAGATCTTCCAGGATCCCAAGAAGTCGTTAAACTTTTGAGACACATAGGCAGGGCCATTGTCATTCTTTATAGCCCAAGGCACCCTATGACCAACATGACTGAATTAATAACCTTAATAGCATTAACAATCTTTTCCCCAGAAAGGGCAAAGGCATACACAAAGGAAGAGCATGTACCCACTATCACATGAACATACCTAAGATTGCCCAAAGAAGCATAATGTATAACATCCACTTGCCAAATGGCCTTGGGCAATAAGCCATGGGGATTGACCCCTAAATGTTGAAGTGGCTCCAAAGGGGCAAGAGGGGTGCAGACAGCACATGACTGAGACAAATGCTTGCACTGGAAAATTGGAAGCTTGGGGAAAAGCCTATGCAGGTTCTGTGGAAACAGGCGAAATTGCTGATGAAGAGCCCTGGCTTGTTCTAGGAAGTCTATACTAGCTGTTAATATGATGGTATCTGTAACCTCATTTCCTTGAGCCAATATTCCTGGCAATTTGAAGTGGGATTTAATATGTGATAGATACCAGATCTCAATCCTCTGATTTAAAACATCTTGTATGAACAGCATAGTGCTGACAATGGGGGTCAGTGAGTCTTTGACAAGAGAAAAGGCCAGCATACAAACTGCCTGTACAGCATACTGGCTGTCAAAAAATATTAAAAGTCTTGGCCTGGCACTTCACTAGAACCTTGAGAAGGGCCAATAGTTCACCCATTGAATGGAACCAGGGTTAGGGATAACAAATGTAACATCTTTGGAGCCAGGACGCTGGATAAGAACACCGTATCTGTTTTTATTGAAATCTGAAAAGGCCAGGGTGGTGTGAGGGATGGGAGTGAAGGAGGGGACTGTATGGGGTTGTATCTGTATTGAAAGTATGGGGAGCTCAACTAAGATCTTGTTTTTTGGCAGATAATTGTCAATAGTTCCTGTGAATCCTGCAACCATTTCCTGGAATGAGATAGAATCTGCCCAGAGAGACTGGGTGTTCTTTTTAAAGAAAAGGGGAAGGCAAGCTTATCCAGCTCTCATCCATATGTTCTCTATGTCAGCATCCATGCCTTAAGGCCAAGTTGGAAGGACTGGTCAAACTTATAAGTGACCTTGTTCAGGTCAGGTTGTGACTGGTGTATCCATAGAAGGGTCCCAGATTGCCATAATACTCCCAAAAATCCCCTGGTGACCATTGCCAATAAGGATCTTAGGGGATCATGGCATTGAAGGCTGGAAGTAGCTAGAATGGCCAGAACCTTTTGTAGCAACACTTTAGCTTTTTGGGTAAGCCTAATCTTAGTGGAAGGACAGGTGAGGCCCTCCAACAATGGAAAGAGGTGTCTCATCTCTTGACCAGGGATGGCCAGAAAGTGTTTAAGCCAATTAACCATGCCACATAATTGTTGTAATTCTGATAGTGAGAACAATTCCTTCATTTCCAATTTAAAGGAAAAGAGGCAGGCCTGCTTAGCAATGGAAAACCCTAAAAAGGAAAAGGGGTACTATTTGAACCTTATCTGGTGCCACCATCATATGTAATGGCTCGAGATACTTTTACATTCTTTCAGCAGTCCTTTGCAGATAGACTGTAACCAGATGTGCCAGGAAGAGATCACCCATAATGGATTACGAGGACGTCCTCGGGAATATTTACCAATACCTGAGAAACATGTAACTGGGACATTGTAGGGCTGTTCTTCATTCCTTGGGGTAAAACAGTCCATTGATATCTCTTGGCTGGCGTGTGCATATTAGGTTCCTATACTGTAAAGGCAACGTGGTCTCAATCCTATGACACTTTGAAAAGTGGGAATTGAAAAAAGCAATCCTTAATATTTAAAACTAAAATATAAGATTGAGGAATAGCTCTAGGGTGGGGGAGGACTAGTTGTGTGGACCCCATATTTTTCTATCCAATCTTTAACTGCACAAAGATCCTGCAGGAGGCCATAGCTTCCCAATCTCTTGGGAATAACAAATAGAGGGGTATTATGTTTACTTGTGGTTGGCCCTATGTGCCTCATCTTTAGCTGTTCTTCAACTAATTCCTTTAGGATTGACAGCTTGAGTGGAATAAGCCAGTGGTTCCACCCAGACATCTTGGTTTGAGAGCCATGTCAATGGAATGGGAGGCTTGATCATGGTGGACTTCTGAGGGATAGTGGCCCTTAAAATTGGGGATATGACTCATGCATAGAATCACAATTTGCCAAACCTGTCTTTTCATGGACCTTATGGTCATCAAAGAAAGCTCTATTGTCAATAGTTAGAACAGCACCCGTATCCTCTAGGACATTTCTGTCCCAGAGGTTTCTCAGTACTGTAGAAATGATAGGGTGAATGGCTCCCTTGTTGCCATCAAGGTCTTTCCAAAGGACCAGACAGGTGGCAATTTTTGGACCTTGTTGGCCTCCTACTCCACTGATGGCAGGGCCAGGTCTAAATTTCCAATGGGGGAGGCAGAATGCCTCCATTTCTGTTAATATGATGATGTCTACACCCATGTCCACCAAGCCTTTAACAGCTTGTCTATCAAGATAGGCAATCAGCATTGGAGAGTGTGGAAAAAATGGGCAGTGCCCAACAGATTTTTGGATTACCAGAGCCTCTTCTTACTGGCAGAGTTGAGGAGTGCCCCACCTGGAATTTAAAGAGGCTGGTGCTTTGTCAGACTGTGACCTGCAATCCTTTGCCCAATGAAATCCCTTATCGCATCTGGAACATCGGGTCCTAGGCTTTGCCTGCAGGCAACCATGCCACAAGTGATCTGGCTTGCCACATCCTCAACAGGTTCTGTCTACTTATGGGCTTCTGGTGGTGTTCTGGGTGCATTGTCTGTCTACAAGGGGAGCACCCAGGGAAGCGGTGAGGGCAGCGAAGGGACCATTACTGGGGCCAAGATCTCTTGTGGCCAGTACCCATTTGTGAATGTCCTCATTATGGACCACTGTGACCTCATTGCAGATGGGGGCATTAGCCCTTCCAAAACCAATTGTTTGATTAACATTTCCCAAGTGGGGCCCAGGTCTACTCTCTGCTCCACTGCCTCATTGACACATGTGAGAAAATCAGTAAAATGTTCCCCTGGCTGTTGAATAAGATTGCAAAAGTAAGCTGAAGGATCCCATGGGGTGCATGCCTTAAGAGCCTTGAAGGTCAGAAACCTGTTAGTAGTAAGTAGGCTTGATGGCCAATCTGTGCCTGATGGATGGGATGGACAAAGTTACCTTGTCCAGTAAGTATGTCAAGGGTCACTGGGACATTAATTAAGAGGTTGGTTCATGCTTGAGCTTCTGCTTGATTATGGTAAGCTGAATTCCAGTTAAGAAAGGTAGCCGGCTCCAGCACAGCTTTGAGTAGACTATACCAATCAAAGTAAGTCTGTACTTGCATTGCCCATTGAGTGAGGACCTGTTCGAAGTAAGGTGAATCCCGGCCTGACTTATTAGCTGCTTTCTGGATAAGAGAAAGTTCAGTTGTGAGGGTGGGAATCCAGGGCTGGCTGGGGGCATTTTGTCCCAGGTTGACCCAAAAGGCTTCTGCCAGCCTTTGAAGCCTGAGACGTGGGTGGGGAGAGCTGCAGAGGCTGTGGGGCATACCACAGCATGAGGGAATTTCTGCCTTCAGGGGCAGGTGGGCATTGAGGCACTCCACTCCAAGGGTACCAGGCAGAGGTGCAGCCTCCTGTGTTGGGAGTGGGGCTGATGGGGAAGTGGCATGTGTAGTCTTAACTGAGGCCACACTCTCCTCAGCAGGTTTGGAGAGGCCTGAACTGTCTGCCTCCTCATCACCTGGTGCCATAGAGAGATCAGACATGGAAGGGGCTGAGGTGATGGAGAGGTTACCTATCTTGTAGAGGGAGGCAGAGAGAAGATGGCAGTCAACAGGGGTAGAAAATTGTGTCAGACTTTTATGTTTTATGCTTAGTGGGGGAATTCCATGGTTGTTTTAGGTCATAGCCATATGTTCACATGGTGTCTCCAGATGAGGGATGGCATTTGGGAGCTAATCCTTGCTTCTGCCTCGTGGGGGGGGGGGGGTCAGCTCTTATGTGGAGGTGCCAGGAGAACCGAAATAGAAAAATGTGCCTTCCTAACTGGACGGGCAGACAGACATGACAGACAACACAGAAGAAGGAAAGAAAGGGGGATGTCAATACTTACATGCTGAAGGGACCGAAAACATACAACCCTGAGGGGCCTTCTCACCAAAACATGCCATCCTGGGGACCAGCGCCGTGAGTGAAGTGATGGAGATGACAAGAATCTGTTTGGGTGCCAGATGTTGGGGGAGGGGATGAAAAGGCACAGCTATAGTGATATTTTATTTGTATTGAAATGTGATTTTATTTGTATGTCAATAAAGTTGCCTTGAGGTCAGAGCAAGCCAGAGCAGAAGCTGAGCAGTAGTGGGGCACGCCTTTAATCCCAGCACTTGGGAGGCAGAGCTAGGCGGATCTCTGTGTGTTCAAGGACACAGACAGCATGGAGACACACGCCTTTAATCTCAATACCAACCATAGAAGACCTGGAGGTCTGTACAAACAGGCAGTGACGAGGAGGTCATGTGGCTGGGTTTACAACCAATGAGAAAACAGAACAGAAAGCCTTTAAATAGACAGGACACACAGAAGTAGGTCTCTTGCGGAGAGAAAGAACAGCAGAAGCAGTGAAGGGTAAGGTTTTCCACTCTTGCTCTGACCTCGTGGCTTTTAACTCTGCAATTGGTTCTGTGTTTCTTATTTAACAAGCCGGTTACATCTACACACAGCATTAATGGCACAAACACCAGGAGTCAAGTAAGAGGCAAACAGCAGACTCGATTATTCAGCAATGAGAGAGCACCAGGCTGCATTCCAATCTGGTGACATTGCATGGTCGCCCTCATTGGCGAGGCACAATCAGGACCTCTGACAGTGATCCATTGATGTGTGGTTGCCCCTCATTAGCTAAGCATGATCAGAAAATCTTGACAGTGTCCGTTGCTAGGCCCTCAGGCAGACTCCAGGCTGACTTATCTCTCAGCCCTGTAGCCTTATCTTCCTACATTTCCCCTAAGTTTCTTTTTGTCAAGATAATATCCCTATAAAACAAAATTTTGAAGTTATGTATTTCCAATATACAGTTTCACAGAGTAATCAGACCTGATTCAAAGAAAAAATGGGAGGGCAGCAAAAAAATGATCAAACCAAAGAAAGGTCAAAATTCAGTAAGGCAAACACCAGTCCCTGAAACTCTATGTCCAGCCTCTGAAGCTCACAATTGCATTACCTGTGCTCCAGCTGGTTTAGGTAGTTCAAACCCCTCTAGCTCCTCTGCCTATAGCACAGGCCTCCTCTCTCTTGTACTGGCTCCATTTGGTGCCTCCAGCTTCCCCCTCTTAGTATCCCATTTTTCTGGCATTTCTAATATCCTGGAATCTCCATCGCAGCAGAATTCACCTTCACAGCTTCATGAACAGTCCTCTCAGGAACTCCCACCAGGGAGACTTGTTCATGAGACTTGTCTACACTTCATTTGGGTGAAGTAAGTAGAGAAAACCCTACTACATTAGGTTGTGATAAGAACTCAACACAGTAACAGAATGAAAGCCTTCCACAAAGAGGATGGTGATCAACTATAGTCAGTCATTTAAGAACAAGGATACTTTTTAGTAAGTGCATCAGTGGCCAATTTCTTTGCAAACATCATGGACTCATATGTATGTATAGGTCACTGATGGCAAAATCCAGCATACTGCTTTACAGAAAAATTTCTCATTTTCGTTTTTGTTCATTGTTTGCTTGGTTTTTTTTTTTTTTTTTTTTTTTAGGAAGGGTCATTGTTTATGTAGCATAGACTAGCCTTAACTTTACTGTATTGCACAGGCTGGCCTCATACTTACAGCAATCTTTCTGCCTCAACCTCCCAAGTGCTGAGATGGCAAGCATGTGCCACTATACCTGCCTTCTAAAGTCAACTTTTTGTATTTATATGAAGAGTAGACCATAAAATAGCAATTAAAAATAGTAAATGTGTAAGCCAGTAACGTATTCTTTTCTTACTATCAAGTAGTGTGTATCATGCATAATCTTTTTCTTAATAATGTGTATATGGAAGGGAATAATTCAAACTGGGGCATCGTAGATGGAATGGGAATTGCAGATGGTCGCAAACTGCTAGATATGGGTACTAAGAATCAACCCTCTGTGAAGCAATGAGCATCCTTAGCTCAGAACCATCTCTCCAGCCTTGTACACTCTACTTAATTTTATGTGGTAAACTTTTATATGATCAGCCAGGCAGTGACTTGTTTATATTAGCATGACCAACAACATGTGTGTGAATAATGCCTTAAACTGTGATGAGCAACATCTAGACAATTCAACTTGTTCCGCCTCATTATACTCTTATGGAGTAAGAGAAAGCCATACAATCAAGGCTGGCGTAAGAATGGCTCAGCAGTGAAGAATGCTTGCCACCCTTCCAGGGCGCCTGAGTTCTGTTCCCAGCACCCACATCAGTTGACTCACAACTGCCACAATGCCCAATCTGGGCCTCCACAGGCACTACACTCAAGTGCACAGACACTCACGTGTTAAAAATCAAAATAAAGTCTTTTAAATAACTAGTGGGCTCACATTGGTGGTTTCCCAGCACCTATATGGTGTTACCCAGCATATCACTCTCTCATCTCATGAAAGTAACTGTTTAAAGAATGATTCATGGATAATTTGCAATATTTTCAATTATCTGTTCCCAAGGTATACCTATTGAGTTTTTCCATGAAGTAATTAAATCACTAAAATCTTAAGGCTCTATACAACTGAGTATGCTAGTGTGTGTGTGTGTGTGTGTGTGTGTGTGAGAGAGAGAGAGAGAGAGAGAGAGAGAGAGAGTTTCAGGAGGTAGCAAAGGATCTATGTCTCTTTGCAAAAATTTTCCAAGAATTAAACATTTTCTACCATGACTCTGTACTTGATTTTCCTAATCTCTTCCCTGAAAACATCAACCCCCCTGCCTGTGAGGGGACACTGTGCTATGGATTTGCAGGGGTGATAAAAACTTGTCAATACAAAATAAGAGTGGCTCTATGACACATTGAATGAATACACTGGACTGTTTGTTCCCTGCTATTGGCAATAGGTCTTTGGTGGCTCTGGCCTCTCCAAGATTCACCAGATATACCAAAAGTGGTGGGGGCAAGTCCTTATCTAAGTTTATTTGAAATCTATCTGAGGCATACAGGTAAATCAGTGCCCACTAGCCAGAACTCTCAAGTGCTTCTCAAAGAACTTTTTGGAAAATGCAAGTTTTTGCCTAGTCCATTCCAACAGAATCAGAAATAGTTCTGGGGCTGGAGTTCTCAATGTGTTCTGATTCCTGCAAGCAACCCTGATACATATTTAAATTTGAGAACTATGCCCTACACAGGTCTCTGAGGATTTTATATCACAAAGCCTTTTCTACTTTTTTTTTTTTTTATTTTACTATTGTAGTGGTGAGAGAGATGTGAATCCGAAGTAGGATCAACTCTTGAAAGACCCCTCCCCGGGTAACAGCAAGTGTTATCATTCCTCTTGCCCCAGAGCACAGTATCCCCTCACAGGCAGGGAAGAAGTCAGGAAAATCAAGGACAGAGTCAGGGTAGAAAATGTTTAATTCTTGCAAAAACTTTGCAAAGAGCCTTGGGCCCTTTGCTACCTCCTGAAACCCATTTTCTTAAACATCTACAAAACTTGATCTATTGTTAAAGCCACTCTTGCCTGGAAGACGTTTTCTGCTTGAGTTTTAAGAATGGAATCTTTGCCCTTTCCATACTATGAAAGTTGAAGTTAAGCATCCTAATGGAGAACAGGGGGGTTCATTTCATATTTAATAATTAAACTTATGAAGATTATCAACTGAAACTCTCCAGTATATTAGATAGTAAAAGTGCAAAGGAATTGTTCTTCAGACTAAAGCACCATCTTTATTGAAAGCAAGCATTTTTAAAAGGGCTTTTACAACTCAAATACCATCTCCCTTATTCCCTTACTGCTGCAAAAATGAGACTTGTCCTTCTGTTGCGAATAATTTCCAAGAGAAAGAGCCACAGTAGGGGTGAGGGAAGCAGTGCTCCTAAAGATCCTAAAGAGAAAACTGATTCATCTTTTGACATTTTGGTTTCTTGTGTATTTATTAAAAATTATACCACTTTAGTGGAATGGGTTTTAACAAATGTCAACCTCAAGCATTTTCCCATTTTTAAAAAACCAATTCCACACATCAGCCTGTTCCTTATTCATGCTTCCAACCCACAGATAGCCTGAGGAGTGTGCACTGAACAGTCACGGGTCCCCACTGGGCTTGTGTTAAAGAAGATTGTGTACTTCAGTGCTCCCATTAAAGATGGCTCTTCATTATTACACTCTTATGTTTCCTGTGTTTGTTTCCCTTCACAAACAAGAGCTATTAATTTTTAGTTTTAGTTTTGTTGTTTTGAATTTCATTAAATTCCTGAAATACGCATTTCTGGAAAAAAAATCTATATTTCATACGTTCAAGGCCACTAGCTTTTAACCACAATTGCCACACACTTTCCTTTCCTAAGCCCTTTTTAGAAGTGTCAGCCTGAAGATTTACTTGTCTGAAGAGAGCTTTCAAGGTGTTTCTATCATTCATACCCTAAGTGGTGTTGTGAAGGAAGAGTAGGAACTAGGGACTGAAAGATCAAGCTTGATAGATGAAAAAAGCCAGAGAAAGACTGGAAGCCATTTTTCACCATGCTTCCTATACTTGGAGCATAATACTTGGAGCATGCTGTAGTGGGTACTTTCCTGGTGTTGCGATAAAATATGACCAAAATCAACATAAGGAAAAGAGTTTATTTTGGCTTATGGTTCCAAAGGGATAGAGTCCATAAAGAGAGGAACGTATGGTGCAGTGGTCTGAATGAGAACACCCTCGTGGTCCCATATGTTTAAATGCTTGGTCTCCAGTTGGTGGAACTATTGGAGAAGGATTGTGTGTTGTGGCCTTGTTGGAGGAGCATCCTTGGCTTGGGTTTTGGGGTTTAAAAAAGCCCACACCATTCCTGGTTAGTTCTCTCTGTCTCCTACCTGGATATGGATAGAAGCTCTCAGTACTGCTCCAAAGCCACATCTGCTTGCTGCCATGCCCCTTGCTACAGTTTCAGAGGGTCATGGACTCGCCCTCTGAAACTGTAAGACCTGAACAAACTCTTTCTTTTGGATATGTTGTCTTCACACCAATAGAAAAGTAACTAACACACATGGCACAGTGGCAGAAGCAGGACATTTTCCTCCACATGCAGGAAGCAGAGAGTAAAAGCAGGAAGCAGGAGAGAGGTTGTAAACCTCCAAAACACTGTGCTTCCTCCAGGCTCCATGACCTCCCCAAATGTCACCACCAGCAGGGGACCAAATATGCAAATACTTGAGCCTATGGGGGATATTTCTCATTAAACTACCACAAGTGCCCAAGCCAGTTTTCAGAGAAAGACTGGAAGCCCTTCTTCTTCTGAGCCTCATGCATCAGAGAATGTATGAAAAAAGCCTGCAAAACACACATGTGGGGCGGGGGCAGGGGAGGAGGTACAAGGGCGAGGTAAGTGAAATGTGCTGTAAATGTCCTGTAAAACATGGCGCAGCTCATGGCACACTGCTTTTGAGTACACACTTTTCTCTCAGCTCACTAGCCCACTCCCATTCTTGAAAGTGTGTTCCCTTTGGTCTTAGTCAGTGTTCTATTTCTATGAAGAGACACCATGACCATGGCAACTCTTACAAAAGAAAGTTTAGTTGGGGATTAATGAAATGCTTACAATTGAAGAGATTTAGGTGATTGTCATCATGGTGGGAAGCATGGTGGCACACAGGCAGACATGGAGAAATAGCTGAGAGTTCTACATCTGGATCCACAGACAGCGGGAAGAGAGAGACACTGGAACTGACTTAGACTTTTGAATCCCCAAAGCCCACCCCCAGGGACAATCTACCTCCAAGGCTACACCTACTCCAACACGGCTGCACCTCCTAAGCCCTTTCAAGTAGCACTGCTCCCTATTGGCCAAGCACTCAAACGTATGAGCCTATGGGGTCCATTCTCTGTAGTTGGAGAGCTTCTCTCCAGGTTCCACCAAGTCCCCGTGGTCCCACAACCCACATATAAAATAATCATACAGACACTTACATTATCTAAACTGCTTGGCCAGTAGCTCAGGCCTACCATTGTCTAGCTCTTACTCTTATGTTTAGCCCATTTCTGTTAGTCTATACTTTGCCACATAACTCGTGGCTTACCAGTATCTTACATCTTGTCATGGCGGCAGCTGGCGGTTATAGTGTTATTTTATTTGTATTGAAATGTGATTTTATTTGTATGTCAATAAAGTTGCCTTGAGGTCAGAGCAAGCCAGAGCAGAAGCCGAGCAGTAGTGGGGCACGCCCTTAATCCCAGCACTTGGGAGGCAGAGCTAGGCGGATCTCTGTGTGTTCAAGGACATAGCCAGCATAGCAGACACACGCCTTTAATTTCAATACCAACCATAGAAGACCTGGAGGTCTGTACAAACAGGCAGTGACGAGGAGGTCATGTGGCTGGGTTACAACCAATGAGGGAGGAGAACAGAAAGTCTTTAAATAGACAGGACACACAGAAGTAGGTCTCTTGCGGAGAGGAGGAACCGCAGAAGCAGTGAAGTGTAAGGTTTTCTGCTTTGGCTCTGACTTCGTGGTTTTTAACTCTGCAACTGGCTCTGTGTTTCTTATTTAACAAGCAGGATACATCTACAGGCGGTGTCTCTCTCCACCCAGCCTTCCACCTCCCAGAATTCTCTTCTCTCTTGCCTCACCTATACTTCCTGCCTGGCCACTGGCCAATCAGAACTTTATTTACACAGAGCAATATCCACAGCACTTCCCCTTTTCTTTTTTTTTTAAAGGAAGGTTTTAAATTTTACATAGTACAATTACATATAACTAAACAATTATCAAGCAAGAATTACAGTTACAATATTAAAGAACATATCCTATCTATCTTATATTTATGAGTCTAAGGTTTTATATCTAAATTATCTTTTATCATAATTGAGGAAATTATAACTACCTAGTCTTCAACCACATCAAAGACCTCAGAAGGATATAATATTACCTGAGAACCGGGAGAAGGATGTAAGCATTTTTCAGGAGTCTTGCAAGAGTAGACAGAGACAGCTGGCAGTCTGGACAGTCACCTAATGTTCCTTTGTAAAGTTTGGGGCATTTGTCTTCAGCCCACAGGGCTAGAGTCTCTTGGTCACTTCTCTCAGTGTCCTATACAATGTCTGGCAGTTTCCTCTGCGAAGCAGGAACCTGAAGGACCATTTTGTCAAGCAAAGTTTAGTGGTCACCTTTCTATGAGTCCTGCATGTCCAGTTGATCAAGCAGTCCAGGCAAGAACAGTTTCTTGCCCAAATGGCTATTTTTGCCAAGGTGAAGATAAATTCCATACGAAGTGTCTTCAATGCCCATCCTCCTCTCTGAAGTAAATTGGTGCTGCCAGGAGCAGACATGTCTCACTGTCTAAAAAGTCTAAATTTTAAAAATATTTTAAATGCCATATTCTGTAGGTCTTTGAAGTATTTGAAGATTACCTCTTTATCTGAAATATCTTTATGTATATCTAGAAGAATTAACTAACATGGCTACGAGTATGATTATCATAGATGACTAATTATTAATCTATTTTTAATTATTCATTTCAATTTAAAATGAGCTATACAAACATAATACCTTAAACACAAGTAGAAATATACACACAGTATAACAAAATTAACTTTAAGTTTGTATCAATAGACTAAAATCTATACCAATGTAAAACATTTTAAATGAGTTGTTGCTCTTTAGAAGTAAGTTCCTTATCTACCCTTTTATCCTGTTATATCTATATCATATCCCCTTTTCTTCTTTAGAAAGAGATTGCATTTATAATCAACCTGTTTTAAATAAAATAGTGTTTTTTCTCTGTCCCATACCAGAGGGCTCTTCTGATTTGGGACACAAGAAGTTACTTACCCTTTTTTTTTTAACGATGTGCTTGGGTTTAGAGAAGGAGTGAGCCAATTCCATCTCCAAAGCCAGCTGGGAATTTGGGTGTAGTTTTTCTTACATAAAGAAAATTTTAGGATTACAGAGTAGTCCGTGAGGGTAAACTTCTGAGCCAGTTGCCTTGAAACCATTCTGGATGTCGGATCATCTAGGCCATTGTGTCATCGGAGACCTTTCAGGTGGTCTTAGCTGATCAAACCTGATGTATCTTAATCTGGAACAAATCCATAGCCTCTGGCTTTCTGTGGAAACAAAAGCAGAGACTCTTTTCCAAAGCAACATATCCTTATATCCAAATTTTGAAGTCAAGGTACCTTTAAAATTTACATATTTGTTTAACTCAACAGCTTTTATGATCAAATCTTTTTTTGTAGTTAAAAATCCCAAAGACAATATAAACCAGATTCTCTGTGTAATATCCATCTTTGTAAGACTGAAGTGCCGCTGTGGCTGCTGGCTCCGCCCACCTCAGCTTCCCAACATGGTGGTGGTTCAGTTTACAGCCAGCTCTGGGTCTGGAGCCATGTGTACCATCAACTATCAGAAGCAGTTCTATCAAAGCAGTTCATAGCCCAGAAACTTTTTTTAAAAAACTAGCAAAGGCTAAATCTACCACGCAGCAGAGAAAAGTGCTGCTTGTAGACTCCTCATTCCCGCCACACTGCAGGTCAGACGCACACGCCAGGAACCCGCCATAGTACCTCAAACCAGCGGGCTGCCGCTAACTTGAGAGAGAGAAGTAGGAAGCTGTTTTTAGCTCCATTTTAGAGTCTTTTTTCTCAGGTTTTAGGTGGAAACTCTTGCCAACACGTTGGGCACCATTTGTAGTTGGAGAGCTTCTCTCCAGGTTCCACCAAGCCCCCGCGGTCCCACAACCCACATATAAAATAATCATACAGACACTTATATTATCTAAACTGCTTGGCCAGTAGCTCAGGCCTACCATTGTCTAGCTCTTACTCTTATGTTTAGCCCATTTCTGTTAGTCTATACTTTGCCACATAGCTCATGGCTTACCAGTACCTTACATCTTGTCATGGCGGCGGCTGGCGGTGTCTCTCTCCCTCCAGCCTTCCACCTCCCAGAATTCTCTTCTCTCTTGTCCCGCCTATACTTCCTGCCTGGCCACTGGCCAATCAGAACTTTATTTACACAGAGCGATGTCCACAGCACTTCTCATTCAAACCACCACACCTTTCTCAATAAATTGTCTTTCCTATATCGAGCCATGTGTCCCTGGTACAATTCTTTGCACTGGAACACAAGAACTTGGATATTTCAACAGCTGCCCATTGGAACATGTTGGCCAGGACTTGGATCTGTCCACATTACTAGATCTTAGAAGATGCTATTTGTTTACAAATTTGAGGGTTTTTTCCATTACTTAGTTCAGTTTTCTATATGCCTTCACACACACACACACACACACACATTTTTCTTTTTTGTTAAAAATAGATTCTTCTCCTACACAATACATCCTGACAACAGTTTCCTCTCCTTCCACCCCTCCCAGTCCTCCCCAACTTCTCTTCTCCCCCAGATCTACTCCCCCTTCATTTCCTCTTCAGAAAAGCAGAGGCCTCCAAAAGATGACAGCCAAACAGGACAAAACAAGATATAATAAGGCAAGGCAAAGCCTTCATATTTGGCAATGGACAAGGTAATCCAATAGGAGGAAAAGAGTGCCAAGATCAGGCAAAAGAGTCAGAGACACACCTGCTCCCACTGTTGAAGAACCACAAAAACACTAAGCTAACAACCATAACATACATACAGAGGACTTGGTGCAGACCTGTGCAGGCCCCATACTTGCTACTTCAGTCTTTGAGAGTCCATATGAACCATGCTTAGTTGATTTAGTGGGTCATGTTCTCCCAGTGTCCTATATCCCCTCTGACTCCTATAATCTCTCCTCCCCCCCTTCAGCAGTGTTCCCAGAGCTCCTAGATGAGTTTCTTGTCTATAAGATTAAGGCCATCCTTACAACAAAATCATATTTCAAAGCACTGGATCAGAGCCTGACATATATTTCTTGAGTTGTGTAAGTTGCACAAAGAATGTCAATGTATGACAGGATTCTCTAGAGTAACAGAACTTATAGAATAAATATATATATTTATTTATTGGAATTTATTGGAATGATTACAGGCTGTGGTCCAGCTAATCCAACAATGGCTGTGACTGGAAAGTCCAAGAATCCAAAAGTTTCTCAGTCCACAAAGCTGGATGTCTGAGGTGGCCTTTAGTATATGTTGGACTCCTAAAGAAGTAGGCTTCCAATGATGAAATGGCCCTGATAACAAGATGAGGTCAAGCAGAGAAAAAGCAAAACCATCCTTCTCCCATGTCCTTATGTAGGTTTCCAACAGAAGGTCTGACTCAGATTAATGGCATGTGTCTTCCAACCTCAAAGATCCCGATTAGAAGTGGCTCTTCCCAAGAGAGCTGGCCTTACCTCTCACCTGCTCCAGCACTCAGGAGAAAAAACCTTATACTTTGCCCAGACAGCACAGTAGAGCTGACCTTGTTGGCAGGTGAGCCGACCCTGAGAACTGGCCCACCTCCCCTCATCTGCCATGTGGTAGCAAGGACAAAGAGGCCCTCTCCCTCTCACCCCTCCATACCTGTGGCAGGCAGGAGAACTGAACACTTGGGCATGAGAGTGGGAGAACTGGTCCTGCCCCTCATCAGTTGCAGCACTCAGGAAAGTGACCCCTGTACCTCACCTAGACAGCACAGTAGAGCTGGCCCCAGTTTGGTTTAGGTACAAGTGAGATAGCCCCACCACCCCTTGCTGCTTGCTAGCCTGGGAGGTGCTGAAGAGCTGGCCCTGATAATGAGGATGAAGGAAATCTGGCAAGCTGACCAACCTAGCTACCACCCAGGCCCAGAACCAGGGCTATGAGTTGACCTACACCAATATCCACCCGATCTATGATCTGCTGGAGCATCCAAAGCTGTATAATCTCCATGACACAGGCAACACATGATGTCCAAGAGGAGTCCCAGTGAGGGCCCAACAGAAGCCAGAGGCCTCAAATCAGACCAATGGCTCATTTCAGTGAACGCTTGCAACTAAAGATATATGGACTAAAGGGTACACTGTTTGACTCACTGAGTCACACTATGGCTTCCATGATGAGATTTTTTTTCTTCTCTTTTAAGTTTTATTTTATTTTGTTGTGGGGGTGTGGGGATGGGGATGGAGTTGCAGGGGCAGAGGGCAGACACAAAGGGAAATAAATGGGACAGGAATGCATGCTGTGAGATTCACAATTAATAAAAAGTGAGAAAACAAGTGGCTCTTACTTCTTCAGATTAAGCAAAAACCTCTCAGGTGTGACCTCCATTTTTGGATTTTAGTTAATTCCAGCTGTAGTCAAGCTGACAACCAGGAATAGGCATCACAGGCAGCCTCCCTAGATTCTAAGGCCAGCTCTACCTCTATATAGGTTGAATGATAGTGAGAAAAATTCTTTTCTATTAATAATTTATTTTATTTTATGTGTATGAGTGTTTTGCCTACTTACATGTACCACTTACTTGACCAGTATCCAAAGAAGACAGAAAAAAAAGCGCACCAAACACCTGGAGCTGGAATTGCAGACAGCTGTGAGCTGCCATGTGGGTGCTGGGAACCGAACCTGGGCCCTCTAGAAAAGGAGCAGAAGCTCTTAACCACTGAGTCATCTCTCTGGCCCCAATAGAAATTCTTAATTTCTGATGCATGCATGTAACAACCAGGAATTTAGGGGAACCGGCACCAAAGCATCATCCACTGATGTGCAGGGATTCAGCTGATCTACTGGTAGATGATTGTTGCATTTTGAACTAACTCAGAAGCTGAATTCTAAGTTAAAACAGAAAGATAATATACAATTAGAAAGGCTACTTTTACATAAAAAATATTAGACTTAGAGACTGTAGAGATTGAGCAGAGGATAAAAGTGCATATTGCTCTTGCAAGGGACCTGAGTTTGGTCCCCAACGCCTATGTCAGATGCCTTACAACTGCCTGTAAGTTCAGTTCCTGGGAGTTCAGTTCCCTCTGTGGTCGCCTACACACACACACACACACACACACACACACACACACACACCACACACACACACTTTACACTTAAAATTGAAACTAGGAACTGAAAGGGTGGCTCAGTGGTGAAGAGCACTGGCTGCTCTTCCAGAGGAGCTACATTTGGTTCCCAGCACCCAGTTGGTGGCTTACAACCATCTGTAACTTCAGTTCCTGAAGATCTGATGCCCTCTCCTGGCCACTGAGCACTGCACACACATGATACACAGACACACATGTAGGTAAAGCATCCGTATATAATATTAAAACAAATGGAAAACAACATACTTTTAAAAGAGACTATTAGATGTAACCAACCATCTTCTCCTAATAGAACGTAGTGCAAGAACTAGGGTAATAGAATTTCAATAGTGGCAAATACTGTCATCAGTGCCTTCATAAACAGTTGCTTTTTAAATACTTTTCCTTTATTTTTATTTTATGTGTGTGGATGTTTTGCCTGCATGTATATCTGTGCATCATGTGTATGCAGAGTCCAAAGATGGAGTCAGACCCCCTGGAACTAGAGTTGTAGATGGTTGTGAGCCACCACATGGGTGCTGAGAATCAAACCTGGGTCCTCTGAAGAGCAATAGGTGCTCTTAACCACTTAGCCATCTCTCCAGTCTCCCATAATCAGTTTCTTACAGAGGGTATAATTCATTTTTAAACCCACACAGACTTCTAAGTCACATGTGACTTTTAAATTTAACTTCAAATTTCTTAGAATGAAAAAAATTAACAAACATAAACTTGAGGAAAGGGAAAAGAGAGAGAAGAACCAAGAAAGGAAAGGAGCTGAATCTTATCATGAAAGGGTCTAGGATTAAAATCAGTTATTAAAGGCAAACTAAGCAATGTTTTCAAAACACTTTAAATTCCATGGCTGAAAGTTCACATTGGAAGATTACTTTGAAATCCAAGCACTATAAAGGCCTTGAGAAGTGGTCAGCTAAAGAAATACATTGACTGGAAATGTAACACAGCTGAAGAACTCTTGCCTCAATATGGAAGGAACTGGGCCCAGTCTTCAGCACCAGGAAAAATAAAATTTAAAATAAAGAAAGAAATGCCCATATTGTTCAAACCTTCTGTTTCCAAAATCTTAGAACACCTCTGGACACTGTTGAGCTAGCCTCCTAGCTAAAACTACTGGGAGGGGCCAAGCTCAGCCTCCTTGATTCCTGTGAAAATGAAGAGCTTCCTCTTCAAGCATCTGGCTTCCTCCAGACTGTCACATGCCCTGGCATCCAGTTATCACCTTCTACCCTCGTGTGTTGTGTCTCCAATAGACTTCATGCCATGGAGGGACAGGCATTCACAAACCTTCTAGATGGTCCACAGAGCCTGGTCATCCTTAGGACTTAGCTAAAAGTCCTTATCTGATCCTTTTGGGTAGAATTAGTCATTTCATTGTCCAGGACACCATAACACTGTGTGGTTTTGCCTCTGCTAGAGACTCTGTTTGAATCCTCCATTGCCCTTTAGGATTCTATTAGAATATATGTACTAAATACAAGAATACAGCTCTTACATCTACCGTTGAGTGCCATAATTACATATAATTGGCCTCCAAAACTAGGTTTCAGCTCTTCTGAAATCTCATAATCTTCCATTAAATTCTACAAAATGTCTTACACAGAGTAAAGCAAATATATTTTCCGTTGGAATTAAATGATGACAGAAAACGGAAATTATTTGAAGCAACTCTAGGAGAGAGGAAAGTGTGCTCACTTCCTGAACTCCCTCCTCCATCTAGGTCTGTCCTTGTTCTAAACTTCTAAGACAAGAAGATGAAACAGTGTGCTTTACACCCTCTGAAATTAAAACATCTTAAAGAATGATCTATTTGTGTTTTCATGATTTCTGAGAACTGGATCATATGTATCTTATTAGCATAGAATTCGGATACTTCAGTATAACCAGTTAGCGTGTGGTGCAGCTAGCAAATGCATTTGAATAAGTGTAAAAAGTCAGTACGCATAATTCAAATCCAAAATGCATTAGCAGTGGTTTTATTGGTCGGTATCACCAGGAGGATTTCCTCTCCACTTAGTTCACTTGCACTGGCCCAGCTTTGGGGAAATTAATCTACAGATAATGCTTTATTTTAAATTGAGCCATGGAGAGAATCCTATATTTCTTATTTATTACCTTATTGTCTTCCGTCTGATTTCATAGGAAAAATATTTCCCAATAAACTGCAGTTAAAACTTCAGCAAGAGGGGATCCACACAGAGAGCTTATTAAATGCTGCAGCTTTCTGCACACATAAATACCAGGAACGAGAAAGCCTGCTTCAGTTCCCACGGAGCATGGCTTTCCACGGAGCACGGCTTCCCACGGAGCACAGCTTCCCACGGAGCACAGCTTCCCACGGAGCACGGCTTTCCACTCACATCCACTGCTGACCACACCCTCAACAAGTCCCCAGTCCTTTCAGATTCCCCAGTTCCCCTTACCACTCCTAAAACTTGGCCTTCTTCCTGTTTTGATCTAAATATTTGCTGTTTCTAGAAGACTCAATCTATATTTGACTACCTCAATTGCTGCTGATTTTATATTTTACACTTAAGGAGTAACAGGAACATCACAACTCTATGTGTGGGATCTTTATGCCTCCTTCTCTATGCTTTTATATTGATTCATTAACAAAGAATTTATGAAGAGTCAAGAACGCCAGTGTATATGCTGTTCTTCGCATCTTTTCTCTGCAGGCACTGGGAAATTCATTTGAAGAGCACAGATTGGTAATTGCATTTAACATTTACTAAGCACTGGGGTAATCTCTTTATATATGTGAGCTCACCTAATCCTGACAGCAATTTCTGCTGTAGATACCATTAACTCCATTTTATATTATAGATGTATAGGAGATAGATAGATAGATAGATAGATAGATAGACAGATAGACAGATAGGTAGAAAATTAGGACATTTATGGCTAGTTCACTGGCCCCAGATGAAACAGCTAATAAGTAACAGATATGGTGTCTGAACCTGGCCATCTGGCTCCATATCCTGTACTTTTAAACTATATTTCCTCTCTTGAAAAAAAGAAAATAAATTAGCAAAATTTCAGCTTTAAATGATAATACGATTATTATTTTTCATATTTCTGAAAACCTTTTATTTAAATAAGGATTTAAACACGAAACACTAAAACTGGAAGAAGAAAGAAATCGAAAAGGAATGGCCCTGGGTAGCTGCTGCTGTCAAGTGAGGGACCGCAGTGGCTGCCCACAGCCGGCGACAGTTTGGTAGTCATTCTCTGGTCACGTTTGGCTGGTGTCAGACCGACCTCACATCGTGTTGTTGGACAGCCCTTCAGCAGGATATGCCTGGTCAAGAAGATGGCATTGGTGGCAAGCCAGAAGTCCTGTCCCTTCACAGGAGGGACGGGACGGCGGCCTTTTCTAACTTCCGCTAGCCTGCTGAGGTTAGCTACCTCGGTAGGGTTCCTTCTCTTCTCTCTCTGGCCAGAGGCTCCCTCTACTGGCGCAGCTGCCATTGCAGGGCTCCGGACTCTGGGAGGTTTAAATGTGACATTCTGCGGGCAGGGACTGTAGAAGCAGACCTGAGACGCTGCTAACAGTACAGCGCCTTCTCCCATCTCCACTTCTGGCTTGCCTGGAACATCACCATGATTTTGTTTCAGGGTAGACACTGTCAGGCGTCTACGGTGTGACTTCTGTTTAAATGAGGGACTTCAAGACTGACAGCCTCCAAGCCCTGATGACCTCAGTTAGATCTCTGGTTCCCACCAGGTAGGAGACAGTCAGCTCCCACAGGTTGTCCTCTGACCTCCACACGCATGCATGGCATATGCATATACTCACACACACGATGTAGATAAATAAATGTAATTTTTTTTAATTTAAGGACTAGCTTGACTCTTTTCAGTTTATCAGAGTAAAATGTTACACCAGTCCAAGTTAAAAGTAAACCCAAAATGGTAACAGTATGTAAGCTGTGAAGTTTTTCTAACTTGTACCAAGGGACAAAATAAAATTCTAATGATTGCAAGGAAAGCCCAATGGCACTTAAAACCCATGTACCCCAGCTGATCATCCTGTATTAGGACAGGCATATGGTCTCCTGTAGTGGGTAGTCATACCTCCCTTTTAACTACATGGAGTGGCCTTAATAATTTCACCAATAGTCAGTCTCCTGCTGGTTGCCTGTAGCCGAACTACGTTTCTGTATCTAGATGTCCGGTCACAGTACCACTGCAAGCAAATTTCTTCCTAACTACCTTTATAAGTTGCATTGGCTATTCTTGCTTGTCAACTTGACTACATCTGGAATTAACTAAAACCCAAAAATGGAGGGCCCACCTGTAAGGAACTTTTGCTTAATTTGAAGTAGGAAGATTCACTTTTAAACCAAATCTTGAGGCAGGACGACACACCTTTAATTGGGTCACACCTTCTGCTCGACATGGAAGAAGGAAGTTTTTGCTCTTTGTCTGCTTGCTCTCACCTTGGTAGCAAGGCTAGTCCATCACTGCAAGCCTATTTCTTTAGTATCCCAGCATATACTGAAGGCTACCTCAAACATCCAGCCTTGTGGATTAAGCAACTGCTCAATTCTTGGACTTTCCAGTCACAGCCAGCCATTTTTGAATTAGCTGGACCACAGCCTGTAAGTCATTCTAATAAATCCCCTTTCTATATATAGAGAGAGATTCATTCTATAAGTCTGTTATTCTTGAGAACCCTGATAATACACCAATGTTCATCATAATAATCAGTGACGCCTGACACAGTAGTAAGGATCCTATTGTTAAAATCTTGTATGACTCTAATCCTCCTGACACACCTTCTTACTTACCCTTTCCTTAGCCATACTTAACTCTCTCCTCAACTAGGATTTGGTCTTAGACTTCAGTACCCATATCTGTTGGGTCTTCACCACTTGGTTCTAGAAAGAACCAACTAATCTAACTTGGTTTCGAGAGAGCTCTCACCTTTGCTCTCTGATCATCTTCCTGCTTCTGTGTCTGATCACTCTGGCCTGTGTACAGCAAGAACACTAGGAAGTCACATGGCCAGACTGTCCCTTAGAACCCTTCTGTTTCCTCTTAGGAATTCCAAGCACTGGTCTGTCCTTTGCTTCTTGACTATGAATCTACACTTGTTTATATTATATGAGGAACCCAGGCCAGCTCCATCCTGTCTTTCACCAGTTATGATCATTCCAAAATAAACCTTGTTTTTATCAGATTAAGTGTTGTCTCTGCTTGGTTTCTGTTTAACACACTCTACTGAAAATCCCTCTGAATTGCAAAGCAAAGAGCTAACCTCTTTATTAGACCACATCTATCTTATAAATATATGAAAAATATATTTGACCATTATCTCCAAAGATAGAAAGATATCAAAGTAAGGGTTCCATCCTTCCAACTAAGCCACTGAAGTTTAGGGGTATGAAAGTGAAAAGATAAATAAGGAAACCTGAAGAATTCTGCCGTAGGGGGAAACAACTGTGTGGATGATAACCAGAATATAACTTACTGAAAGCAAATCAATGGAAAATATCAAAGTTGACATTGACAAAAAATAGGAATGTATTCTGTCAAATATAAAGTTTAAAAAGAAAAAACCCATAAGGCTGGTGTTTTAAAGTTTGGTTTAGACAAGTCTCAATACAACCCTTAGGAAGAGAGGGATGATAAAAGCCATATGCATTGCCAAGGAGAGTCCATCCACCAAAGTCTACTTCTGATGTGAACAGGACAGGTAATGAAGAATAAAGACCTTGGAGAAGGGGACCCAAGAGTCATGAGGAACAATTACCAAAGGAGTTCCTCTCCACAAGAAGATTCTGGCCCAACAAAAGACTGCCTTCCACGTCTGGGTCAGGAAAACCCCACAATGCGTACCTAACAGATGATCTGAATCCATGCCCTGAGGCTGCTACATACCTCCTACCCATGTTTCTCCAAGCAGAGATTCTCTGTCTTCCTACTCCTCCCTCACTTTCACTGGAGAGCAGACCCTTTTTCCTCCTGCTTCACGTCTGTGGTCCACAACCACACACTTCCTTCCCCAATAGAGAGACTGCATCTGAAACAGACATCTCAAAAGTGAAACTGGACACAGCAAAGTTGATGGACTGCCTGCCTTAGGATTGAGGTAGGGGGATGCGTCCTATGTACAGGAAGATTGTGAAAAGGATCCCATGTGGCCATCTAGCAGTGGGAAGACTGCTTTGTGCTCATCAGAGCCCTCTTTTACCAAGTACCTGCTGAGCACAAGCTGGACCACCCTTTCCTAACCCATCCTACATTCTGATAGAACAGGGTAGGGCTGCATTTGGCCATTAAGATGTAATGACATGTAAGCTGGGATTGTAAAGGCTTCCCAATGTGATTCTTCCTTTCTTTCCTATCTCCTGACCAGATTCAGTGATCAGAGTTCCAAGGCTTTGGAAATGGTGGAGTCACAAAATAAAACAAACAGCAGAACACCTGAGTCCTTGTATGACCATGAAAAGAGGAAACAAAATATAATGGTGGGAATATGGTTGGCAAGAAGATAAGAACATTTTCTAAAACCAAAGGATAATGTCTGTCAAAGCAAATTTGGAGACAGAAAATAAGGCTATCAAGACTATCAAACAGAGAAGCCCAAACTGACTCCGAACTCATCTCCACTGAAAGAAAGGATGAAAGGGGGTTTCCTGTTTTATTTTTTAGTAGCATATATTATGTGAAATAGTGGGTTTCGTCATTAAATTTGCATACATACACACAATGTGTGTCTATTTTATCCATCTCCACTGCTCTCTGTCCCCGTCTACTCCCACTAATTCTCTTCCTTTTCCCAACTACTTCTGCTTCCATGTCTTTGTGTGCATGTGTGCGTGTGTGTGTGTGTGTGTCCGTGTGTGTGTGTGTGTGTCCGTGTGTGTGTGTCCGTGTGTGTGTATGTGTGTGCGTGTGTGTGAGTGTGTGTACACGTGTGTGCGTGTCCGTGTGTGTGTGTGCATGAGTGTGTGTACACGTGTGTGCGTGTCCATGTGTCCGTGTGTGTGTGTCCGTGTGTGTGTATGTGTGTGCGTGAGTGTGTGTACACGTGTGTGCGTGTCCATGTGTGTGTGTGTGTGTGTGTGTGTGTGTGTGTGTGTGGTTGTGGTTGTGTGTGTGTGTGTGCTTGCAAACACCCAACAGCTACTAAGTAAACAGAACAAAAGGCCCACCAGCAAGCACACAATGTCTAACTTCAGAATATTTTTGAGTGCTCAAAGATCAACTACAGAGGTAGAACAAGAACACATGGTGGCTCACAACCATCTATAACTCCAGTTTCAGGGGATCTGATGCCTCTTCTGGCCTCTGAGGATACCAGACATGCATGTGGTATACATACATACATACATACATACATACATACATACATACATACATGAAGGCAAAACACTCTTACACATAAAAGTAAATAAATTTAAATTTTAAAAAATTAAGAAGAACCTTCAAGTGATGATAAAGGCAGATTTTAGGGGCTGTGAATTTAACCCAGGGAACAACCAGTCCAGAGTGGACCATGTCAGGAAACATTTCTAGTCTTCAAGATGGTCGAATATCTTTGGTATCTGGGAAGAAGTCTTAGAAATTAGTAGGCAAGTTGAGAGTGAATGGATAACTATATTAAAACCTGAACAGGTAAACAAACAGGAACCAGACAAATATTAATCACTGGGAAAATAAAAGTGTGTAAGAAGAGAAAAGGATCTCACTGTGTGCAGTTGTTTGAAAGAAAATAGGCCCCAAAGGGTGTGGCACTATTGAGAGGCATGGCTTTGTTGGAGTAGGTGTAGCCTTGTTGGAGGAATGTGTCACTGTGGTGATGGGCTTTGAGCTCTCATATATGCCCAAGCCATGCCCTGTATCTTAGACCATTTCCTGTTGCCTATAAGTCATTATAGGACTCTCAGCTCCATCTCTAGCACCATGTCTGCCTGCATGACAGCACATTCCCTCCATGATGATAAAGGACTAAACCTCTGACCTGTAAGCGAGCCACCACAATTAAATGTTTTCTTTTCTAAGAGTTGCTGTGGTCAGAGTTGATGTCTCTTCACAGTGACAGAAACCCTAACTAAGATACTGAGCTAAACATCTCATCTCTGAAGAGGGTTCTGTATTTACAATAATAAAATGAGTGGCTTTGTCAACCTAAAACACACTGAGAGAATGGGGGCTAGGTAGAATGCATACTGGTGGGGATGCAAACAAATACTAAATAAAGCTCTGGCCTCACCTAATGCAATGAGAGATCAGTGTAAAGTTCAGTTTAATGTAGGTACATACAAGTTATAATTATTGAAAAAGGATGGGAGGCAACAGAGACAACAGGGATTGTTAGTTTTAGACTGGAGAAAAAAGTCATGTGTTCATGAATAGTTTGATAAAAACCACAAGTTAGTTCATTAAAAGGAGAGAGTAAGAAGGGGCTTTCTATATCTTGTATTAAAGTATCCTATTGGTCCATTGTGTCCAATTCAATGTGTCATTACATGTGAACAGTGAAATACAAAACAGCTTGAATCCAGAAGGCACTCACAACAGGTAGTTATAGAAAAAGTAACATTTAAATGCCACAGGGACAAACCAGACAGACATAATTTATCACTCATCCCAAGGAAAACAAATCTCACCCGTGTCTAACTTTATCTATAAAATAAATTGCTCAACAAATGACAAATATAGGAGAATTTCTGAACTTGGGAGAAATTGAAAAGACTACAAATAGATCTATAATTGTATATTAACAGTTTTTTTTAAGTTGGCTTATTTAACTTTATAAAAACTATTAAATGGTAAAATGCCCTAAAATGAGTAATAATAATAATAATAATAATAATAACAAGTTTGAGAAAAGTACTTGTAGCATATACATTGGAAAAATTATTAGTCTGTGACATTAGGAGTCATCAAAATTGACAGCAAATTCACAAATAGCAAAATACAAGCAATTGATGGAATCTAGTTATTTATAGAATAGAGGTCGTAATTGGTAAGTAATCTACAAAGATCTGCTGGAACTTTCAGGTAGTCCAAGAAAAACAAGTTATATTTTGCAGTTATATATCCATCGGATGAGCAAATTCTGAGTAGGTGACACTGGTTGATGAGGCTCCCAGAAGGCGTCACTAGCAGAGATGACAGTGCCCAGACTGTTTTTAAGAAGCAGTTTGTTCTGAGTTAAAGTCGATGCTGCCTC
Organism: Onychomys torridus; assembly: GCF_903995425.1. NCBI lineage: Eukaryota > Metazoa > Chordata > Mammalia > Rodentia > Cricetidae > Onychomys > Onychomys torridus. The sequence continues at coordinate 67,463,350 of NC_050445.1, read as the reverse complement.
AGACCAGCAATCTCTTGAGAGAATGTGGTATCATTGCAGAGACTTTTTTCTGAAGAATTGTCTGGGTTTTTTATTGACACCACTGATGAAAATAGCTGCTATTTGGGGATTAGCTGCAAAATCAGTGGACCATCACACTCAGGCCCATCTCAGCCCCATTTAACACTGCGCTTGACTTGTCAAAAAAAAGTCTGTGAATGTGTATGTGTGTGTGTGAGTATGTATGTGTAGTTCATATGTATATGTGTGAGTGTGTGCAAGTGTGTGTGTGAGTGTGTATGTGTGTGAGCACGTGTGTATGAGTATGTATGTGGGTTCATATATATGTGTGTGAGTGTGTATGTGTGTGAGAGTGTGTGTGTATGTGTGTGAGTGTGTGGGTACATGTGCATATGTGTACATGTGAAGGTAAAAGCACAACCTCAAGTATCATTATTCAGGTATTGTCCACTATTGTTTTTCTTTGAGACAGCCTCTTCACTAACCTAGGACTCACAAAAAACTAGACCACACTAGCTGGCAGTGAGCCCCAGACATCCATCCTGAGGGATTATAAGCCTGTGCCACCGCACTTGGCTGGGGTTTTTTCCCCTGGTTCTAGGGCCTGAACTCAAACCCTTACGCTTGCAAGACAAGCACCTTACTGACCAATCTCCTCCCCAGCCTCAAGAGAGCTAATACCTTCTTTCTGCCTTCTTCTTTGTTACCTGTCTCTTGATTTCACCCATCCCAAACACTTTCAGATCTCTAAAATCCATATCAGAAAAATCCCTGACATACCAGGGAAGCCTCCTAGCCAAAGCTTTTCACCAGGGGAAAAATGATTATTTATATTCCCTACACTCAACTGTTCTCATGGATGTGTTGTCTCCCATTAAACCATACCTCCTTTGCTGAGGTATTGCCTTGAGATTTCAGGATATTGGGGAGTAATTATATAGTAAATGACAGAGATGCCTTGCATAATCCCAGTCATATATAACAGAATCCACCTATCTTTCCCTGGAAAGTTTTACACAGTTCTCAACAGGTTATGTCGCAGTTGCTGGAAGAAAATGTTTCTCTCTGCTCTGCAATGTCCATGTTTCACTGATTAAACATGTACCTGTAAAATAAAAGTACAGCTCCAATTTTCCCCTTTACTCATGTCAATGTATGTGTGTAGTAAAGTAGAAAGCAAGTTATAATTTTAAGTTATTTACTCGAATGATAAAATAAAAGATAGAAAGAGAGAAAATGTAAAACAAATAACAATGAACCAAGAAAATGGTGGAACCACTCCATACCTGGAACTACAAAGTTTTAAATATAATTTATAAAGAAAGTATTCTAGTTTCATTTTCTGTTGCTGTGGTAAAACATCCTAACCAAAAGCAACTTGAGGGAGAAAAAGGTTTATTTGACTTATACTTCCCAGGTCACAGTCCATCACTGAAGGAAATCAGAACAGGAATCCACTCCCAGCCAAGGAAGCATAGAAGAAACCATGGAGAATGTTGCTTGCTAGCTTGCTCCCTAGCTCACACCTCCCGCTTGAGGATGGTGCCACCCATAGTGGGGCTGGGCCCTCCCACATCAATCAAGACCATCCCTCACAGACAAGGCCATGGGCCATTTTGATCTAGACAAACCCTCTATTGGGACTCCCTTGGATGACTCTAGGATTGTGTCAAATTGACAGCTGAAGCTAACCAGGGCAGAAAGTATCTTTTTGGTAGCTTCTAAAATTTAAGAAATTATCCAATGGACTACTGTTGCCTTGCATTTGTCCAATACCCATGTATATAAAAGATGGATGCTGATATACCCCCATAAGCAAGCCTTTCTCTAAGATAGGTTCTGAAAGCATTGGAAATATATTAGCTCATAAAATCAAGTTGCTGCTACTCTTACTTGGGAGCTTCCTGAGAAATAAGTCCCTATAAGGTTATAGCATAAGTAAAGATAATAGAAAGCATCTTGAGAATATCGCACAAAAAAAGAAGCCATATTTCTCTGCTAATGGGAAAAATCACATTACATGAAGCCTTTCAAGGAAGAGATATATTGAGTGCACCATGAACTTGAGGGTACTATGCCAAGGAAAAGTAAGTCTCTGTGTAAGTTGATTTAAAGTTATAGTACCTTGCCCTCCCTTGATTCCATATGGCATTTATTTCAGCAACTCAGAACTCTAAAGTGAGCTCTTATCATACAGACAGAAGCTATCTTGATCTCAGAACTGCAAATTCCTGATTAAAAATGGATCCATGTGAATAGCAGTTAATAGCAACCAGATTCCAGGTCACAATTCTACACCTGGAGCTGTCACTTGCTGACCTTCAGTAAATACCAAGAGACTATTTCTCTCATATGACATAGCTAAATTGGATGATCTCTAAGACTGCTAGAAATGCAATGGCAAATTTATAGCTGCTTGAAATAAGGACTAAGAAGCAAATAGCCTTTTCTAGATGGATGCAACCAAGAGACCCCTCCTCTGCCTCACATTCTCTTAACACACAAGGGTCTTTCTCATTGACCTTTACTTCATCTTTCTCCCAATTCCTTCATTACACTCTACTATCTACCATGCTCCAACAATAATAACAAAGGTACACAGTGAACTCTTTCTATGTGAAATACCATGCAAAGCAGTTTACCTAATCCTGACAACCATTGTATGACATACAAGAAAATATCTTCTCATTTTACAGTCTGTGAGCATGGAACATAGAAAGATAGCTTTTCCTCCATCTTAGCTGTGATGGTTTGAAGGAAAATGGTCCCCAAAGGGAATGGCACTATTAAGGGGTGTGGCTTTGTTGAAGTAAGTATGGCCTTATTGGAGAAAATGTCACTGTGGGGGTGGGCTTTGAGGTCTCATGTATGCCCAAGCCACTCCCAGTGACTCAGACTACTTCCTGTTGCCTGCAAGGTAAGATGTAGGACACTTGGCTACTTCTCCAGCACCCTGTCTGTCTGTATGCCACCATGTCACATCATGAAGGTAAATGAACTAAACCTCTGACAATGTGAGCCTCCTCAATTAAATTGTTTTCCTTTATAAGAGTTTTTATGGTGTCTCTTCACAGCAATAGAAACTCTAAGACAGAAGTTAGTACCAAGAACTGGGGTATTGTTATGATAGGCCTGACTGTGTTTTTGTTTGGAGGATTTCAGACTTTGGTACTTTTAGTTAGGATAGCAGTGGAATGTTTAAGCGCTGTGTAATGGGCCGTACTAATAGGAGCATGAAAGACAGTGGTGCTGAGAATGACTGGACCTGGGGGGACTGGGTCAAGAGGCTTCAGAGGGAAGAATTTTTGTTTGTTGCCTAGAGGTCATTCTTGTCATATTTTGGTGAAGAATGTGGCTGCTTTTGACCCTTGTCCAAAGAGTCTGCCTTAGGCTAAAGTGAAGAGATTTGGATTAATTCCATTGGCAGAGGAAATCTCAAAACAGCCTAATATAGACTCTGTTGTGTGATTGTTAGTGTCTATGCTTATAAAGATTTATAATGGAAAAGAGCAAGGTTAGGAGCAAAAGAGAATCAGGATGTGGAATGGAGCTAAGTTCGAGATAAAACAAATTAAGAAATGGAGCCGGGCAGTGGTGGCACACTACTTTAATCCCATCACTCGGGAGGCAGAGGCAGGCGGATCTCTGTGAGTTCGAGGCCAGCCTGGGCTACCAAGTGAGTTCCAGGAAAGGCGCAAAGCTACACAGGGAAACCCTGTCTCAGAAAAAACAAAAAAACAAAACAAAAACAAAACAAAACAAAAAGAAAGAGAGAGAGAGAGAGAGAGAGAGAGAGAGAGAGAGAGAGAGAGAGGGAAGGAGGGAGGGAGGGAGGAAGGAAGGAAGGAAGGAAGGAAGGAAGGAAGGAAGGAAGGAATGGAAGAAAGAGAGTGGGGCCTCAGGGCAGGACCCCACCCAGCTAAATTTCCAACTTGTGAAAAGAAATTAAGAAGAAGCTTAGAGCAGGGAATGGTGGTGCACCCTTTGAATCCCAGCAATCCAGAGGCAGAGACTGGTGAATCTCTGAGTTTGAGGCCAGCCTGATCTACAGAGCAAGTTTCAGAACAGCCAAGCCCAGGCAGTGAAGGTACCCACTGAAAACAGAAAGCTAGCAAAGACGCAATTGAAAGACCTCTGAGTTCAAGGCTAGCTTGGTCTACAGATACAGTTCCAGGGCAGCCAAGCTTAGGAAACGCTCAAAAACAGGAAGTTGGTGAAGATATGATTGAACAAGGGCTCATGTTCCCAGCCCCAGTAAGCAGCAGAACTCAGCAGATTCAGCCATGTGGTTCTGAAGTTAAGGACAGCAAAAAAGCAGGGGGGTGGGGGACCTATGGAATTCGCCTTCTCAAGTAAGGAAAGCATGTATCAGTTGTGTCCCTGAGTGGAGGCCTAGAGAGCCATTTTGTGAAGCTGTGAAGGTGAAGCCTAGATTGCCTGGGAGACCCCCAAGATGTTGGAGATGCCAGAGCTGTGGGATAGCTGCGGAGGAGAGCTGCTAACAGGGAGTGGAACCAGCCCAAGGGAGAGAAGTGTGTTGTAGTCAACAAAGCTGAAAGGAGTTGGAGATCTGAAGAGAGTTTTGACCTCAGACATGGAGATGCAGAGTTTGGAGTTTGCCCAGCTCGTTTTTGGTCTTGCTTTGGTCCAGTATTTCCTTACTATGCTCCCTTCTCTACATTTTGGAGCAGTAGTGTATATCCTGTGCCATTATATGTTAGAAGTATGTGATCTGATTTTTTTTATTTGATTTTATGGGAGATTACAGTTAAGAGATTGCATGCATCTCAGAAGAGACTTTGAACTTTAGACTTTTAAATAAGTTTGATACTGCTATAGGCTATTGGGACTTTTGAAGTTGAACTCAATGCATTTCTGCATTATGATATGGCTATAAGCCTTTGGGGGCTAGGGAGTGGAATGTGGCCGTTTGAAAGAAAATGTCTCCCAAAGGGAGTGGCACTATTAGGAAGTATGGCTTTGTTGGAGTAGGCATAGCCTTGATGGAGAAAGTGTGTCACTGTGGGGGTGGGCTTTGAACAGCAATAGAAACCCTAACTTTGGGGTGGGCTTTGAACAGCAATAGAAACCCTAACTTTGGGGTGGGCTTTAACAGAAAAAGAAACCCTAACTAAGACACCCTCTGTGACATCAATACTCAAGTGTATACAACAGAATAAGCATTATGCTCCTTGAATGAAGTCCGTAACTAGGATGACAAGAACAAAAACATCACATGAGTGAACTTCGAGTGACTCAGCATACCGCTGCTTTCAAGATTCTTGAACGTGTCTTGAACCTGTCTTGAACACGGCTTGAGCCTTCCCTCCTTCCCTGCAATAACCTATGCAGATCTCGGGGTATTTCAGTAGTAATTAAGGTCTGGGTATGATATGCTTATCTGGACCAAAGACAAGATTTCTGCACTCACAAACATTAATAATTAACAGATCACAGACCACCATGTTTTGATCACAGTGACTTTCTTCCCCTGATAATTAATTATAAATTCATTTGCTTGTATTTAAAGATGAGTTTCTCTTCATTCTACATATGTGTTTATGTGCCTGTGTGAGTTTATGCAAACCATGCATGTGCAGGTGCTTACAGAGGCTAGAAGGGGGTGTCGCATCTTTGTGTCTGTGAGCCACCCAGTGTTGGTGATGGCAACTGAATCAGGTTCTCTGCAAGAGAAATAAGTGTTCTTAATCACTGACTCATCTCTCCAGCCCCCTTTACTTCTGTTTAAAAGTAATATAGGGCCTAGAGAGGTGGCTCAGCAGTTAGGAGCATTGGATGCTCTTCCAGAGGACCTGGGACCCTCTGGCCTCTGAGGGCACCAGGCACACACATGCAGACAAAACACCCACACACCTAAGAAAAAATAAAATTGCTTTAAAAAAATTAAATAAGTAAATAAAAGCAATATAACTATTGTAAAGGTTACAAGAACTATAACAAGCATGTTGTTGTGGTCAAGAAGAGTAAGAGTGTTTTGTATCCTCAAGTAGCTACTCATTCTCTGCAATTCTCAACTTGCCCATTGGTAAAACGATGAAAATAATTATTTTCAAGGTTCATTTGCTTTTGTCAATGAGGATTAAAGAAAGCAACCCATTTGAAATAATGAGCCGCTAAATAAATATAAGCTACAGTTATGAACGCAGGAAAACTAAAGATAATTATTATATAAATATACACTTATACATAAGTAAATACACAGATGCTAGAAAACGGAAGATGGATGAGTAGATTAGAAGTCATCCTAAATACACAGAGCTTCGTGCATATTCTAGACACGGAATGTCATTAAGTATCAAGATACTCATAATACCAACACAACCACAGATGCCAAACTTCCATTTTTACAGTAATTTGAGAAAGTTTATTAAAAAAGCCACACCAGAGACCAGACTTGGTTAATGCTTCACTACAAAAGCCTCTGGCGCCACCTTGTGGCCACAGGCGCAACAGCCAACCGCGGATTCCAACTCCTTTAAACTGTGGGGTTCAAAGAGCAGGCAGAATGCTGAGCAGTGGCCTCCTTGCTTAGCCGCTGGGAAAAGCCTCTACCCTCTCTCCGATGCAAACAGGACACAAAGTTTGCTGTTTCCCACA